>NW_026691076.1:600000-810669 GCF_020826845.1 Diceros bicornis minor
AGGAACAATATTTGAGTTTCCCCTCCCAAACTGCCTAAAGAATTTAAAACAAAAGATCTGTTTCAGGAAGGAGTTATTATCATGACTGCTATAAAGATAATGTAGGATAGAGGTTACAATAGAAAAGGCACCAACAAGCCCATCTTATCGGAAGTTCTGTCTCTCTGGCCACAGGCTCTGGATGGCCCTGTGAGGAGTTACCAGACAATCATTTACAAGGGAAGTCTCCATTTGTAAAAGTATCTTCCTCTCTGTATTGGGAAGAGGGGGGACGACCTCATTTCTAGAGACTTATCAATGTAGAAGGTGAGGCCTTATAACGGCATAATAAATCTTACTCTTGTTTACAGTGCTTTAGTGATAATCTCCTGTAACTAACACTCCCACCCCCAACATCCTCCTTGTCTTTGGTTGGACATGGTATTTAAGACGAGAATCTGCTATTGTGTTGAGAAACGCAGTGTCCCTGCTTTCTCCCATGTATACATGTTATTAAACTTGGTATTATTTTCTCCTGCTACCCTGTCTTGTTAATTATTTAGCCAGTCATAAGAACCTTAAGGAAAAGGGCAGAAGGAGATTCCCCCTCTTCCCCTGAAAGTGGTGATGCAGGTGGGCTCTCAAGGTTATGCCTATATTGTGGAAGCAAGCAATCAAGCATTTAATGGAAGCATTTCTATGTAAACGAAAGAAAAAGAAGGTTAATGGTTGGAGCAATTTGTAAAGCAGTTTCTGAGTATAGGGGACAGCTAGTTAAGAAGAATTTTAGATGTCAGCATCAAAGCATCTTTTGCAGTTTAAAATGTCTCTGATGATGTCATCGGGTAACCTCTTAAGTTTATATCAAGTCCATCAGCTTCAGTTTGTAAGGCTTCAGGAAAAAGGGGAGGTTCAGTTTTCAGTGATTTCAAATGAAAATGATGGAAAAAATCAAAAACGTTAGTTTGGACATCTGTAGGCAGATATTTTAGACTAGAAGAAATCAGGATCCAGTCCAGTCAACAGATATAAAACAAAAACCTTAACAGACAATTAACAAAACTAGGATCTAATATCCGCAAATGTACACTATAGTTTTTACTGAAATATAATTTTTCTTTCTAAGATCACCCTCATTTTTATCAAAGATAGACAAATTAAAACTAACTAGTTTGCAAAATAAGTCTAGTTCCAATAGTGTTGGCCCAATTATTTACATAAGTACAGCAAGAATAGCAATTGATCACATAGGCTCTTTTAAATCTGCTTTGCTGGAAATTTTTATAAGGAATCTCAGATTGAACTTTAAAGGCCTCTCCAGGCCAGAAAAGTCAAGCCAAGGATTTTGTCATCAGACTTTGCCTGTAATACCTACAGATTTGGGTGAATTCCTCTGTTCCTAGGTTCCCCCAAAATATTTCGAGGTTCCTTGTGTTTGCCAGATAAGTGACATTCTTTACTTATCCTGGTAAGTGCTGCTTGGAACATAAGGTACCAGGCCAATATTTCCATGTGGCTTTATTCCATAAAGTCCAATCTTCATTCCTCAAAAGCTGTATGGTTATATCGCAAATATGATCTTCCAGTCACAGCCTTGGTAATATAACCAGTGTTTCCAATTATGTCCTGTTATAAGGAGAACAGATTCTTATTGAACTTATGCAAATAACTATATTGCCATGAAAACAACAATACTCACTTACTAAGAGTTTCCAAATTCGAGGGATCAGATCTAAGAAATAGAGAAATATTTCAATTTTACTTATAAAAATATCATTTGCCAAATTGTTATAAGTCATAGCTAGCTCAGGAGAAAAGAGAAAAAGTTTTCCTTAACTCTGAAAAAACAAAACATTAAAAATTCAGCAATACTTCAAATGAAAAATCATAAAAATTATAATCATCCTTATCAGTTCATTCAGTCCTGTGTAATCCATTCTTGATCCCAATCTTTCTGTTAGCAGCTTCATGAAGTTATCAGTCTTTCCATCAGGTTTCTGTAATTTCTTACCAAGGTCAGTTTTATGATCAGAAAGTTTGTCAGAAACCTGTACTCCAGTGTAAATGCCAGAGTCCTTTCCATGAATTTTTCTGAAGTTGAAATATTTTGCAAAAGCATTAGAGCAAAGAAATAAGTCTGTAAACAACAAGACCTCAAAATGGCAATTGACAGAGAAATTTGATTAATTTTGTGACATACAACACTTTAAAATAATAATAACCAGAAATATGACTGATAATCAGGACAGATCAGAATTTCAGTAATGTTATACAATTTTAAAACACCTATGTCGATAACATTTGCTCACATAATAGCACCTAAGCAGACTTATCATCACTTGTCTGACAATGCTTTCCATGCAATTTAACATACTGAATAAGCCTAATAAACTTAGTATCTTTCCCATTATAGGAAGAGAGCAAATTTCTTTAAGAAGTTCTAGGGCCCTTTGAAAATTCTCAAAGAAAAAAAGTAAAAAAAAAGACTTTATTTAAGATATGAATTTTGGCGAGCTTGTCAAAAATAGAAAACGTTAAAGCAAAGAGATCATTAACAGTCCAAAAACCTTAATAGAGAAACCTCAGTCTTTTGAACACAGGAAATTATTTTAACAGGTTTTTTTTTTTTCTGTCTTTTAGGTAGACTTATCCAAAGGTAAAGAAAAATCTTTTATAACCTCTTTATCAAGTTCAAGAAAATTATCCTTTTAAGAGAAAGAAGACCAAATTATAATTTTGTACCAGCTTCCTTCTGATATTAAAATTCATTAACTTAATTAAATTCATTTCAATCTGAGCCAACTTCACCATACAAAAACTCCTTTTCCAGAATTCCTCTTCCACAAACCTATAACTTTCTTTTTACATTCAGAATTTGTCCCATGTCTTTCTTTTCCCTCCTAGTACTTGAAGACAATTTATCTTTCTTAATCAATCAAACAAAATATTTCCATTCTTTGTTCCTTCTTTATACATCTTACTTTCCTTGTACACAGACATATTTTTTCTTAATATTTAGTAGCTTCAATCACATACACTAATTAGAAATTTTAACTCTTAGAAACCCGAATTTGTAAGTAAAAACTAAGTAAACCATGATAAACTTTCTTTTACATTAGTATATTGTGGCTTGGAAAATTTATAAACACTTCATAACTTCTAGAAATATGTTACTTTATAGTACAATCTTTTAATAAAACACATGTTTACCAATAGACCCAAAACACCTTTTAGTTTTCCTGTAATGAAAAGCCAAATGTAGACAATCGTGACTTTCGCAATCAATGTCTAATATCTTATCTTATTTGGAAATGATGATACTCAGTGAATTTTTATCACAAAATTTAGCAAAACTCTAAAGTTTTAAGTCACCAAAAAGATTTTGGAAGATGTAACCACCATAACACATAATTATTATTTAAAGTTCACCCAACATTCATCTTTTTCACAACTATTTAGTTACTTGTTCCCAATAATTATTTAGATTGTCTATAAGACTTCATAAGACATTAGATAAAATTAGCCATCATTTAAATTACTATTCTTGTTAACCAGTACTGTAATAGAAATAACATCAGTTTTTTTTACAAAAGTTCATGTAAATTTCATCACCTCTTATACCTTTAAACATAGTTATCATTAAGATTTTTATCAATAGGTGTTGGTCTTCTAATTTTGGACAAGGGAAGCATTCCCAGTCAGACATTTTAAAACATACACAGGCAAAGTTGATGTAACCTCTTTATATAAAATTAGCTCAAACATTCCAACCTTTATAATCTTATCAACACTTACACTTTTACATGTTCTCAATTCAATTGTAACCTGAGTCAAGCTCTTAAGGCTATTTAAATTTTTCCCTTCCTTTTTATGGCCCTTTTTTAGGTACCAATTAAACAATTGTGTGAGAGCTCTCAAAACATATTTTTTTTCCTCAATTTAGAAGTTTTCCCAATTCAAAGGATCTGTTGTCTGGCAATTGACGAGTAGGATTTTCATTTGTATATTTATTCCAATAGTGACTCGATCCAATAAGCCTTTTTAAGGAAAGACCCGGTGGTAACTTTCCCATGCTTAGAGTAAATCTTTACCATGGACGCAAGAGGCGTCCCTGGTGAGGGCGCAGATGATGTAGCCCCCATGATCCAAAGAATTCACTCCCAAAGATATTCAGAGAAAGTAAAGACCTTCGTTACACAGGCGGTAAGGATGGTGTAGTGAAAATGGTGTCTCCGGTCTCCTACAATAGTGTGGGACGCCTCCAGTCACAGAGCCGCTAATCTGTGACACCAGGCAGGCAATATTGGAGTGGGATTTTTCCAGCACTAACAAGCAACGAAGGTTAAGACGACAAAAGCCCTTATGGACTGGGTCCTTTATGACAAACTCCCCTGAGAGCTTGGCACAGCCGGACAAAGAGACAGGTCAGAACCCCAGTCTACTCGACTGGCCACCAAGGGGCACCCCGGTAAATGCACCTTCCGTATGGTGGAGACCAAGGAGAATATTCTCACTGGTCACAAAGCCAAGTTTTCTCAGGACACAGAACAAGACAGAAGGAAAAACCTCATCCGGTTCTTTTCTTATGTGCACAATGACAGCTTTAGCCACGCCTTAGGTCTCTTGGAGTCAGAATAATACCTGGTGGGGAGGTGCCACGGGGTTGGGGATTGTGTGCTTTACAGAGTACCTCGTCATTGCATGGACATTTTCTTGCAGTTGGCGGGGGACATGTGTCTTCTACCCCGTTCCGTGACACAACTTATCCTGTCACGGGAGTCTTCTGAAAGTGGCGAGCGCCCTAATGGCTCTTAACTTCTCGACCTGTGCCCACCAAATTTGCAGCCTTTTTGGCTTCCAAGATGCCCTTGGCAATGGCCTTCACTTCATGTGCATATTAACCCACAGCAAAGTTTGTGTAAATAGACGCCAGTCTGGTGAGACCCGCAAACTCACCAGTCTGTGGGGCCGGCCCGGACAGTAGGCTTATAGGGTCTATGCCTGCGTCCTACCCTATGGTATTTCCTTCTTATGACACACGATACAAAAGACAGAGACAAAAGAGAAAAACAGAGACTATTTCTGGGAGGAAAAGCGATCAAGATCAAAACCAAGAGTACTCTACCAAATTTACCAGCGTCACTAAAATCACAAGAAACTAGTTTCCCAAATATTTTCTCCTGCCAATCTAAATTTCGAAAGAGAAAAAATTTCTCACCACCTCCTTCCACCGGACTCCACAGGTAGAGATTCCGGGAGGCTGACGTGGTAAGAAGTCTTACATTTTACCGGCTATCGTCAGGGGTTCCCGTATTTCATCCCCTGCAGTAATCTAGGGAGAAGGCATTTCTTCCAGCCAGAGAATGCAACTTGCCAGCCAGCATAGCCCCACGTTGGGCGCAAAAACTGTTGAGGGAGTGAGAGAATCTCCCTTTTCCCTTTTCTTAAGGTTCTCATTTCTGGCCAAATAGTTAACAAGACAGGTTAGCAGGAGAAAATAATACCAAGTTTAATAACATGTATACATGGGAGAAACTCAGAAATGAGCAACTCGTCCCTCTGTCTAAGCTGCCCACTTAAGTATTGTAGCTAAAGAGGAGGAAGGTGTTGGGGGTGGGTAGTGGTCTAAGACCACAGAGGGCAAGAAGACAACTCACATGGAGATAGAAATGCAAATGTTTGCCTGACAACTCTTCTCATGGTCATCTATAGATAATGTGGTCAGTGAGAGATAGAGTTTTTGATAAAAGTGGCTTGGTGCCTTTCCTATTGTAACCTCTATCCTACTTTATCTTTACAACCATCATGATAATAACTCCTTCCTGAAACAGATTTTTTGTTTTAAATTCTTTAGGCAGTTTGGGAGGGGAAATTCAAATATTCTTCCTGAGTTCTCTGAGTCCTTATTGTCTTCAGCTCGAAACAATACACACACCAGGGTGGTGACTAATGGGGTAGCTTGCCCTGATCACCATTACCTCCATTTATAAGGATGCCCCCTTTATGTAGATTCTGTACAAAATTGCAAAGATCACTTTTTCCTTTTCAAAATTTATTTCTTTTAACTTTTAATAGTGAGAACCTTAGTGTTGGGTAAACTGCTGCACAATTACTGGAAATGCTGAGAGTCTTTTTGAAAAGTGTAGAAGTCTAAAGATAATGAAAAGTACATTTCTCCAATGTCAAGTCCCTTGATGATCTGATAGGCGTCTGTCTAGGTGTACCCGGAAGAGATGGAAGATTGAACACCAGCACAGCACACAAGGAAACAGGCTGCCAACTTGAGGGCTTCCCATGGACCACAGAGTGCCTAGCAGACTCTTGGAGACTAAATCTGGGCTTTGTCTATGGGTTGGCCCTGAGAGGAAGATTTTGCTTAAATGACCAGAGAATAGATAACGGATTTTGTTGATAATAATTCTTACCATGTAAATTTCTTTATAAATCTCTGAATAAAATAAAAAAATATAATCCCCATAGAAATCAACTCTTACTGACAAGCTCCACAGCCTTCTCTAGAGAGCTCAACAGAAAATGTCTCCACTGACTGTGAATTGCTCTTCTCTGAAAGCCAGCCAGCACTTCACTGATAGCCCTGGATAAGGAAGGCCAGATACAATTCTTTGAAGATATTTAGCTGAATTCAGAACCAAAAATCCTACCTCCAGTTGGCTCCTCTGTGAGAATGGATGGCCGGCCTTGTTTCACAGCCTGAGCTGTTGAGGTTTCATATGAGATAAATTGCTCTGTTCTCCAGGGATGGAAAAGCTGGACTGTGACATCGATTCAGGGCTGAGATTTTGCAGGTAAAGATAGGGTCATAGAGGGGAATAAAGATTTCAGCAAATTGGTTTGTTGTTCTCTACAGTGGAAATAATTTAAGAAGCAGATAGTCTCTCACTCAAACTTCTCTTCCCTGTTCTCTATCTGTCATATCACTGTAAAAATTCTATGAAAATTTCAGTCTTTTTTCTTTGTAGTGTGTTTATTATCATCTTTATGAATTCTTTGACTTCACCACCTTCTTGGCACCACAACTCTAGCCATTGAGATATTATTATAGATTCACTTTTGCAACTTCATCCCCTTATCTCTATTTCCTCCGCCAATTCGTAGTTTTAGTTCTTATTGTATCTTATGCTTGAAAACATTTGAAGCTTACAGTGTGTATCAGTTCCTTATTTTCTCAAATTTTTATTATCTAAGTGCCCTAAACTATCACTTTTTTTTAGAAAAGAAGTGAAATACATAACAGAACAGTACACTGTAATAAATTGACCACTTATAAAATTAAGTTCAACCTGAAATCCCTCCCCACTTAACAGAGACCATATTTTATAATTCACAATGCTTTAGTCTGGGCAGGGTCAGTTTATCAAAGATTTTTGGATGTTTTAAACCACATGAGATATATACATTGTAAGATAAAATCGTTAATCTTGCAGAAGTTGTAGAATTTCCTGATGCTTAGGGAAGTTGGTGGTGGAGAACCTGAATCATATGAAAAGTAGTTGATTAATTAGCACCTGAGTTTGTTAAGTTGATAAGGATGATGATGAGATATACATGTTGAAAAGATAACTTTGCATATCAGAGTATTGTCAGAGGCCACTGGGAAAATTCATAATATTCTCAAATACTACAAAAAATGACCATTTTTTCATAAAAGATGTCATACATGATGGCATCATATACTTCTGTCAGAAAACTTGCAATGAAGAAAATGAACACTTCAGTCATTTTAATTCTAACAATTTGTTCATGCTTACTAGTAGGTTAAAAAACTGTTTAGAAATAAAGTGATAAGTGATGTACTTGCTTAATTTTTAAATTTTTTTAGTAAAAAACTTTTTCATATTTTTAAAAAATATTTATTTGTATTTATTTTATGCTGAATTTATTCTTGGGCCCAAAGACTTTTTTTTAATTAACTAACACCAATTATTTTCAATCTCTTTCAAAAAGTTGAAGAGGAGAAAATACCTCTAAAGTCATCCTATGGGATTAGCACTACCCTGATATCAAAGCCAAAGACACTAAGAGAAAAGAAAACTATAGGTCAATATTTTTGATGAATATTGATATAAAAATCCTCCATAAAATAGTAATAAACTAAATTCATCAGCATATTAAAAGGATTATACAGCATTTTTAAGTGGGATTTATTCCTGGAATACAAGGATGTTCCAATATATGAAAATGAATTAATGTAATAAACCACATTAACAGAATGAAGGAAGAAAACACATGATCATCTCAATGGATGCAGAAAAAGCATTTAACAAAACTCAACATGCTTTCATGCTAAAATCACTAAAAAAACACTCAGAGTAAAAGGAAACTACTTCAACATAATAAAAGCCATATACAGAAATCCACAGAGAACATCATATTCAAGGGTGAAAGACTGAAAGCTTTTTCTCTAAGATCAGGAACAAGACAAGACGGCCCATTTTCACCACTTCTATTCAACATGGTATTAGAAGTTCTAGCCAAAGCAATTAGGCAAGAAAAAGAAAGAAATAGCATCCAAATTTGAAAAGAAGAAGTAATATTATATTTGTTTACAAAGAGTATCTTATATGTTGAAACCCCTAAAACTTCCACCAAAAATTTGTTAGAACTAGTAAATTCTGCAGAGTAGTGCGACACAAAATCAACACGCAAAAACTATTGTTCTTCTATACATTAATAATAAGTAATCTGAAAAAGAAATTTAAAAACTTTACATTTTTATTTACAATAGCAACAAAAGAATAAAATACTTAAGAATCAACTTACTCAAAGAGGTAAAAATTCCAATGATGGTTTTGCAAAATTAGAAAAATCTATCCTAAAATTCATATGGACTCTCAAGGGACATTGACTAGCCAAAACAATCTAGAAAAAGAAGAACAAAGTTAGAGAACTCACACTTCCTGATTTCAAAACTTACTATAAAGTAATCAAAACAGTGTGGTACTGGCATAAATACACACACTATACTAATGAAATAGCACAGAGAGCCCAGAAATAAAACTTTGCATATATGGTCCAATGATTTTTGACAAAGGTACAAAGATCATTCATTGGAGAAAAGATCAGGTTTTCAACAAATGTTGTTGGGAAAACTGAATACCCACATGCAAAAGAATGAGTTTGGACCCTTACTTTACACTATATACAAAAATTAACTCAAAATGGATCAAAGATATAAATATTAGAGTTGAAGCTATAAAATCCTTAGAAGAAAACACATGGTAAAAGCTGTATGTCATTGGGTCCAAATGCCATTGCAAAAATGATTTCTTTAATATGACATCAAAGACATAAGTAACAAAAAAATAAAAAATTGGACTTCATCAAAACGAAAAAGTTTTCTGTATCACAAGATACTATCAACAGAGTAAAAAGGCAAACCATGGAATGGTTGAAAATATTTGCAAATCACAAATCTGATAAGGGATTAATATATAGAATAAATAAAGAACTTCTACAACTCAACAATAAAAAAAAAACCTCAATTTAAAAATGCACAAAATACTTGAATAGACATTTCTCCAAAGAAAATATAAAATGGACAAGAAACACAAGAAAAGATGCTCAACATCACTAAGTATCAGGAAAAAGTGAAATAAAAGCACAATGAGCTACCTTTTCACACCCGTTAGGATAGTTACTATCACAAAATCAGAACATAACAAGTGTTGACAAGGATGTTGAGAAATTGGAACCCTTGTGCTCTGAGTGTGAGAATATAAAACTGTGGAAAACAGTATGGCAGTTCCTTCAAAAATTAAAAATAGAATTACTATATGATCTAGAAATTTCTCTTATGGGTTCTGAAATAATAAAAAACATATTTATCGGCCTCTGCGTCCAGTTCTTGGCACAGAGCTCCTAAAACCTTTGTAATTTCCCCAGTGATAAGAACACTAAGAGAATCTTTTGTCCTATTGAGGCAATTCTGGGTGGGCTCCTGGATGGCTCCTGGATGGGGGTTGGTCACCAGAAAGACCAAGCCCTGATTAGAAGCTTCGAATTTTTAGCCCTACCCCTTATCCTTCAGAGAAAGGAGAGGGGCTGGAAACTGAGTTAATAATTGATCACGCCTATGTGAGAGAGCCTCCATAAAAATCCCAATAGAAGGCGGTTCAGAGAGCTTCCAGGTTGGCAATGACAAGGACTGCTTGGAGAGTGGTGCACCTGGAGATGGCATGAAATCTTTGTGTATTATCTCCATACCTTTCCCTATGCACCACTTCCAACAGGCTCTCCTTGAATTATATCCTTTTATAATAAACTGGTGATCTAGTAAATGTTTCTCTGAGTTTTGTGAGCCACTCTAGCAAATTAATTAAACCCAAGGAGGAGGTTGTGGGAACCTCTGGTTTATAGCCAGTAAGTCAGAAGTACAGGTAACAACCTGGGCTTGTAACTGGCATCTGAAGTAAAGGTGAGGTTGGGTGGGTGTGCAGAATTATAGGATGGAGACATCAACCTGTACAATCTGATGTATCTCTGGGTTGTCAGCATCAAATTGAGTTGAATTATCTGGTAACCAGCTGGCATTACAAGAATTGCTTCTTGGAGGTGTGGGGAACCCTGTTATATGTGAAAAAGTGAATCTGAGAACACCATTTATGGGTATACACCCAAAAGAACTGAACGCAGAGGTATAAAGACATATATGTACACCCATGTTCTTAAAAGCATTATTCAAAATAGCCGGAAGCTGGAATCAAGCCAGGTGTCCATAAGTGGATGAACTGACAAAAAAATGTGGTGTATACACAGAGTGGAATACTATTCACCCTTAAAAAGGAAGGAATTCTGACACATGTTATAACATGGATGAACCTTGAGGAATTTATGCTAAGTGAAATAAAGCCAGTCACAAAAGGAAAAATGCTGTATGATTCCACTCATATAAGGTAATTAAAGTAGTCAAATTTATAGGAATAGAAAGGAGAATGGTGGTTCCTAGGGGCAAGAGGGAGGGATAACAGGGAGTTGTTGCTTAATGGGCACAAAGTTTCAGTGCAATGTGAAAATAGTTCTGTGGATGTTTGGAGGTTATGGCTACACAATTATTTGAAGGTATTGAATGTCGCTGAATGGTACACTTAAAAATGGTTACAATTTTATCTTCTGCATATTTTATGACCATTAAAAAATTAATTATTTTCAACAAATGAACAAACACTAGCTACATGCGATAGCATGGATGAATATCACAAACATAATGCTGTATAAAAGAAATTATATTCAAAAGGCTATATAATTCCATTTATATAAAATCCAATAAAGAAACAAAACCGAGGTCTGGCTTCTACTAATAGTGGAGTAGCTTGTTGAACTAACACTCTCACAGATAACAATGATAAAATCTGCACAAAATATTATATATATTTATACAGACTCGTGTAGCTATATGTAAAACACATTTAATAAATGTGTATATGTGTATATGTTTAAATCAGTTCCAAAAGCAAGCTGAACTGAGAGGGAATCTTCCCTTAAATGATGGGAATTGCACCAGGAGATATTTGCAAGCTTGAGTCTTTTGCCTCAAAGCATTCCAAAATCTGTACATGGCCTAGACTGGGGAAAAACTACAGTCTTACTTGTAATGTTAGAGGATGTATTTTTGGGCTGGCAGAGTAGCTGGAAAGTTAGGGGAGAAATTCTGGAAGGGAGGGAGACACAAAGAGGAAAATCGCAAAATATATATGTAAGTCTCTCCCCCACACACACCAAATTGGCAGATCTTTGAACAACACACATACAGGGTAGGCCCCAGAAGGCCTAGTGTAAAAACAGCAGTTGGAAGATGAAAGAACTGACTGAGGATTTCAGCTATGCCCACTGTAAAGGAGATAGGATTGGAATTTCAGTCCAGCCAAGTTGATTCCCTGCTAGAAAAGTAACAACACTCTTCAAAGAAATACAATAGAATCCGGAGCCTCTATACCTATCTTTCATGATTTCCAGTACACAATTTAAAAGAATCATGAGATTTGAAGAAACAGGAAAATGTAATCCATATGTGACCAAAAGCAGGCAGTAGAAACTCTCCCTAATGTGTTGCAATTAGCAGTCAAGAATACGAAAGCAGCTATTATAAAGATGATCATGGTGGTAAAGAAAAATATTCCCATAATGAATGAACAGATGTGGGAACTCAGCAGAGAAGTGGAAATTACACAAAAGCACCAAATAGGAAGATGAAATGAAATAAATACTTTTGAGTTTACCAGTAGATGAGAAACAGTAGAAAAAAATGAAGATACAGCAATAGAAATTATCCAGTCTGAAGAAAAGAATGTAAAAATTTTGAAGAAAAATGAAGAGAGCCTTATGACCTGTGAGATGATTGAGTCCCCAGCAGAGAGGAGAAAGACAGAAAAATTAAAGGAGGCAGAAAGGCAAATCAATAAGTAATAGCATAAAACTTCCAAAATTTCTTGGAAAACCTAAAATTTTAGATCCAAGAAAGTCAGCAAACCCACAAAGTAAAATATAAAATAAAAGCATACTTAGGTACATGATAGTCAAGCTACTAAAATCCAAAGATAAAAAGAAAATCTTGAAAGCAGTCAGGGAAATACATATATACAGGGGAAGACATTACATACAGGGAGAAATAAGGTGAATGATGGATAATATATTATCAAAAACAAAAGAGACAACTCAACACCAAAATGACATCTTTCAAGTGCAGAAAGAAAACCCAAAAGTCAACACAAGATTCTATATTTAGCAGAACTCACTTTCAAAAATGAAGCAGAAGCAACAATAAGATACTGCACGCCTATTAGGTGCCTGAAATAAAAAATAAAATTGCAAATACCACATGAGGAGGTGGGTGAGGAGTAGGAGCAATTAGAACTGGGAACGCAACATGATAGTTGCATTCAGAAAACAGTTGAGCAGGTTCTTATAAAGCTAAACATACACTTATTATATGACTCAGATCTCCCACTCCTAGGTATTTACTGAAGAAAATTGAAAACTAATGTTTAAACAAAAATCTTTGTGGGAATCTTTATAGCCATTTTATTCATAATTGCCAAAAGCTGGAAATAAACTAAATGTTCTTCGTCAGGTGAATGGAGAAAGAAACTGTGATGCATCAGTACATTAGAATACTACTTGACAGTAAAAAGGATAAACTCTTTTTTTGTGTGTGTGAGAAAGATAAGCCCTGAGCTAACATCCATTGCCAATCCTCCTCCTTTTTTCCGCCCAAAGCCCCAATAGATAGATGTATGTCATAATTGCACACCCTTCTAGTTGCTGTATGTGGGACACGGCCTCAGCATGGCCAGAGAAGCGATGTGTGAGTGCGTGCCCTGCATCCGAACCTGGGCCGCCAGTAGGGGAGCGCATGCACTCAACTGCTAGGCCATGGGCCCGGCCCCAGGATAAACTCTTGATTCACACAACAACATGGATGAATCTTGGATGCATTTCTCCAAGTAAAGGAAGTCAGATTCAAAAGGCTGTACAGTATATGATTCCATTTATATGACTTTCTAGAAAAGGCAGAATTACAAGGATGGAAAATGATCAGTGGTTGCCAAGGGATGGAGTAGGGGAAGGGGTTGAATACAAAGGGATAGCATGAGAGAACTTTGGGGGTGAAAAACACAGCTCTGTATGGTACTGTGGGTATGGATGCATGACCATAAAGTCAAAACCCATAGAACTGTACACCACAAAGAGTGAATTTTACTCTGCAAATTTTAAAAATCAATCAGGATGCTGGGAAACTCAGATGGAATGCAGTGAAAAATGAATCTCACTGTATTACAAACATGTGACCTAACCATACAGAAGGGTTGGGGATGAAAGGTCCTGACCTAAGTTACTTTGGAAGACAGTGATTTGACGGGATACTGTAGAACTAAAGTACTGGACACAAACACTGTACTCTAGGTGGTAAATTTGTTTTTCATAAGGGTATGGATTAGCAATTCTGAAACTAGTTGACACAGTAAATATATTGTAGCTAACTGGAGTTAAGTTTCTCACTGTTGGTGAAAGAAGTTACAAATAAACAAAAGGAGAATGCTAGAATAAACTCTGTGGTGCTGGATTGGAGTTCGAAGTATCAGTATGAATCCATGTCTCTTTTAATATATCTATCCAAATAGATAGATAGACTGATATATAGATGGATAGATTGATAGACAGATGTGTCTACCTGAGTTTATATTCATGCATACATTTCCAAGCTCTGCTGAGAGGGTCCAGAAGCAGTGACACTCTGGTATTAATGAGCACACCTAGCTCCCAGATCTTGTTTTCTAAATATCATTCTCCAATAAAATAAAGCAGATTTTCTTGGAGAAATGGCTAATTCTAGGGCTGGAGATGGAAAATACAAGATGAGCCTGGATCATCTTGTAGTGCCAGAAAGTAGGAAAGTGCTTTCAAAAAAAAAAACACACAGAAAATGATGGGACGTGTCAAAAGGAATCAATCTGAAAGACTTTCCAATGACTCAAGCTGGAAAACTCTGAGCAACAAAATAAATAATGGTAGCATTGGATAATTACTCAGAGAATAAAATAAATATCCACGAGGCTATACTGATATAAAAAAGATTAAACAAGAAAGGAAGGGAAGGAAGAAAGAAAAAAGGGGAAAAAAAAGAATGAGAGAATGAGAAAAAGAAAGGAAGAAGGAAGGGGGGGAGAAATCTTGCTCACAGAATTCCAAATAATAAAAGCGCTAGATAGCATGAAATAGAAAATCGCCACTTTAACACTACAGTAATAATTACTTTTGGAAAGAATGACTGATGAACGCAAAAACTGTGGATGAAACTTAAAGAAGAAACAGTACATTTGCAGAGTCTCAAAGCATTTCCTTTCCAAACACTTAACTTGTTTCTCTTATTTCTTTTTTTTATGATTCTATTTATTTATTTATTTTCCCCCCAAAGCCCCAGTAGATAGTTGTATGTCATAGCTGCATATCCTTCTAGTTGCTGTATGTGGGACACGGCCTCAGCATGGCTGGAGAAGTGGTGCATCGGTGTGTGCCAGGGATCCGAACCCAGGCCGCGAGCAGCGGAGCGCATGCACTTAACCTCTAAACCACGGGGCCGGCCCCTCTTATTTCTTTAAAATATCTATGACTACCTAAAGCAAAAACTATAACACTGTGTTGTGGGATTTATAACATGAGTAGATGTAAAATTTATGACAGCAATAGCACAAAGGACAGAGGTAAATGGAACTGTTCTGTAGCAAGGCTTCCATATTTTACATTGATTAAACTGGTGAACTATTAAGTCTAGGTAGGATGTGATATCTTAAAGATGCATATTGTAATCTGGACCACCCAGTAAGAACGTAAAGGTGTGTCATTTAAATGCTAATAAAGGAATTAAACAGCATGCCAAAAAACGTTTTTTGTTTTTTTTTTAAAGATTTTATTTATTTATATTTTCCCCCTAAAGCCCCAGTAGATAGTTGTATGTCACAGCTGCACATCCTTCTAGTTGCTGTATGTGGGACGCGGCCTCAGCATAGCCGGAGAAGCGGCGCATCGGTGCGCGCCCGGGAGCCGAACCCGGGCTGCCAGCAGCGAAGCGCGAGCACTCAACCGCTAAGGAACAGTAAGGAGTTTTCTGGGGGTGATGGAAATATCCTATTCTTAAAGGGATGAAAGTTATATGGGCATGTTTATTTGCCAAAACTGTACGGTTGAGATTTGTGCCTTTCAGTGTGCATACATCTTACTCACCACACATGCACAAAGGCTTAAAAGAATAATAAAGTGAGGTGGGAATGGGATGGAGTGTGGATGAAACAAAAATGGCAGATGATTAGTAGTTGTTGAAACTGGGTGACGGGCCTACTGTGCTATTTTGTTTATTTTGTATATTGTTTAAATTGTTCTGTAATAAAACACTTGTATAAGAAGACAAACTTGACATACAGTGTTCGCTGGTAAGATATCAGTTACCTTTGGGGAGGAAATAGGGAGAAAGGGATTGTCGGGGCCTGAGTAAAGCTGGTGCTAGTTGTTTGTCACACAAGTGTGTTCACTTTTTAATAATTCTTTGTGATTTACGTGGATGACTTCTGCATATATTTCTGTACGCATGTTATATGTCAATAATCATTTTAAATCCTGCATATTTGCACAAAGATACTAACTCAATATCTCAGAATAACAGCAGTGTTTTGTTTTAAAGTGGAACACATTCACTCATGACACCATTAGATGGATTTTAATACTTCCAAGTATCTATTAATGCCCTCATCCTTGCATGGTCCCTTGGGTCTTTCCATTTTTGCCTCAGTTTTGTAAGTGGCATGGATTTGAGATTTCATGATGTCATCTTTCTCCAGCAAGGTCCACTCCCACCACGATGCTCACCAAGGCCTCGAGACCTAGCACAGTGCCGTGTTCACAGCATGCACTCAAGACCTGTGGGACTGGGTTGGAAGGAACAAAATGAGGAGCACACGATGTTCGTAACTTAAGTCTAGGTGTCATATTGTGACTTAGGAAATTGGTATAGTTTTTCGATAGATTTGCTATGCCTTCTAGATTTTCCTATTTAAAACAATGGGAAATAGGGTCTCAGAGTTCTTTCTCAGAGAAAGTCTGACATTTCAGGCACAGATTACTGACAATTATTAATGGTATATGACTTTCCCACCTCATCTTAGTGTCAAGTTTTTAATTCCTTACCTTGGAAATGACCTAACTTTGCTTCTTCCAAATCTTGTAGTAATACTGGTGCCCCAGAAAGTCAGGCCACGGATATTCTGCTGTTGTGCGTTCTCCCTGGAAAGAAGTGGAGCTGTGCATCCACCAGTCTAAGAAGCGTGTGGTGCTGTAGTATTTGGAGTCAATCAGAAAAGCTAAATGGAAAAACGACTTCAGAGAATTATCACCATAACCCCCCACAGCAACAAATTATTTTGCTTAATTATTTTGTGATTCTGCGGGTATATTTAAACAGGAATATTAAAACTAGTTCCCAAGGAGCCAGCCCTATACTAGAGCAGAAATTGCATATTACCTTCCTGCACAAACTTGCCTAACACTGTGGGAAGGACCAATGGGAAGTTTCGGTGTTGTTGCCTATGTTAACGAGGCCAAGAGGTCCACACTCGGATAAGAAAGTCCAGTGAACCAGCCTGTGTGCAGCGTGGAAATAGGGGCATGCATGTGTTCCCCTGAAGTGGCTTAGGGGTCACTTACCAGTGCACCTGAGTTTCCTGTCTGTATAATGCAGGTATTGGGGCTGTCCAATGTGATGTTTTCTCCTTTTTATGACATGGCTCAGGGCAGTCCTTCTAAGACTCCTGACCAAGGTATGGGCCCTTCAGGCAGATTGGGTCCAAAGGGAGGATCTCTGCAGCGACCCTGACCACGGGTTCCAGAGGGAGGATCATGGCAGCTTGGAGAGATAGGGGGGATGGTAGGACAGGTGGCATTGAAAAGGCAAATTCCAGGATCCCAGGCACCCGATATTTCCATTTTAGATATTGAATTTACATTTCAAATACTGGCCAGGGGGCTTCCACCAGGGCTGCAGGCAACCTCAGCAATAGCCAGGTTGGTGAGCCCCACCCCTACCTGAGTCCCGGCCTCAAGGGATGCAGCCCAACCACACTGCGCATACTCTGGGGGGGTGGGCAGGTCATGGAGATTGGGCGTGGTATACAGAACAGGTGGGGAAGAGGGTGGGATGGAGAAGCAGAGGGGTGGGGCCCAGGGGCCGAAGGACAAGGCAAGAGTTGGGGCCACGAGCTGTGCATGCTGGGAGCTTTTCTCTCTTAACCGCTCCCAGCTGGCAACCTGTAGGGCTGCAGGACTAGAACGCCCAGGATGCTCTGGGCACAGGGCGGTGCCTGGCCCTGGGAGGAGGAGCAGGGTGGTGTGAGCTTGGCCGAGGGCCAAACCATTGACTCAGGACTCAGGTCCTGCATCCGCTCCATGTGGACTGATTCCCAGAGGGATGTGACGAGACGAAAATTACCAGGGAGTTAGGAGGGTGTGGCGGCTGCATGGGAAGCCGCGGGCCTGCAGCGTGCAACTGCTTTTGTCCAAAATTGAAGCCCAGACTGGCGCCTCTTCCCCACCGCCTCCCTCCTTTGCTTGATTCCTCCTCCCCCCTGTGTACCTGTGGGTCCTTCCACAGCCTCCTACCTAATCCAGGGCCAGGTGTTTCTCTAAACTGCTTATGGGAACTGGTTAGACATTCCAGAAACTTTCCACTTTGCCTGCTGCCCTCTGCCTTCTCCAGCCAAAGTGCCATCATTTCATCAGCTTTTGGGAGAAATTCACCCTTGTGGTCCCTCTTGGATGCACAACTTTGGAGTTTTGCAAAGTGGTAACATTGGCTGTTGCTTGCCTTTTTCACAGATGTGGAAGTTAAAGCATCCGTGAGGTTAATCATTGGTTTCCCCAGGATCTGCTAAGGGCAGAGGAGAACAACACAATTCCCAGGCAAGTATCTAGTAGGCCGTTTTCACTAACCTATTCCAGTGCAGAGGCCTCCAAAACAGCATCGTTAGGATGAGAATAGCTTAAGCATTTTGCCCTTCAGATTGATCACCTAATCTCAGCTCAGGCCTGAGTGGCCAGTCTCTCAGGGACATAAGTGATGACTCTGATCCCTCAGGAAGAGACCGGTGGTCCGGCTTTGGGAGAGGCATGTTCATGGTAGACAACACCTGGGCAGCATTTGAAACCCGTCAGCTTTAACATCTCTGCTTTGGATTCCGGCAAGGTTCCAGGATAAACATGCCCAGGGATAGTCAGATGTAACGTATTCTTTAAAAATTGATTACAGCAGTGAAAGGAACAGAGCATAAAATATCCTGATTATTTGCAAAAGATGAAATGCAAGCAAGACCTTCTTGTTAATTTTTTAATGCTCATTCTCTTGGCTGTATTGTACGCTTGAATGCATAAAAAAAAATTTGAATTGAAAAGTTATCTTTTCCTGAGATTGGTAAATTAACTTAAAAGTCTTATTGAAACCTGTGGAGGAATGGTTAGCAGCTTTCACGATTTATGTCCTCCCTAAAACTTTGGGTGTTGATCTCCATGAAAAAAAGTCCTTGTTTATATTACACATCCCAATAGGTTACATTTCCAATTCCTGAATGTGGGGTATTATCAAAACAACTGAATAAGCTGGTCATGGAAACTGGACCCTGTCACTATGTGAAGAATTTGCCTCGCTATGAATTAATGACATGAATTCTTTAACATTTTTTTAAAGAACGGACGAGAAACTCTGCAGTATCTCTGAATGTGGCAAGACAGGGAATTCTCGTTGGACCACATCCTCGGGTCCTTCTCTCGTGTTCAATAGACCCGGGTGATAGTCTGTGTTGTCAGGTGCAACGCCGCTCCCCCAGCCCCCAGTGTTCCATCCTACTCTGGCCTGTGACCTCTTCAGGGGGTTCTGATGACACTCCTCCACAAGGGTTGGAAGGAGACATTGTAACATGAGGATATTCATCATCTTGAAACAAGGATTAATGGAGAGGAATGTCTCGGGGTCTGTGTGCCCCGATGCAACTGCTGTTGGGTTGTGGCTGCAGTGACCACTGTGCTCCCAGCAGTCCCCACAATGGCTCTCTCAGACGTTTGATCTCCTGGTGCAACCACAGAAGCTGTTGACAGAGCTGAGCGCTCGTGGTTCAGTGTCTTCCGTCAGATTTTGTGGCTCTGACCCTCCTATGCTCGCCCCCTTCCCATTCCTATCTGCTGAGTTGATTGCTTTGTAGTTGTTTCCTAGGAGCCACTGTGTGTAACTGGATTTCACAGTGTCTTTAGGGACCCACCCTCACTACACGAGTCACTGTACAACAGCGACTTATCCTGGTGTAGCCCGTGTTCATCGTCTCCAGTGGAGCTGTGAAGAACCCTGCTTTCTCGGAGCTCCTCTCATTCTCATGCTGCTGGGGCTGCTTACGAAGTTGAGCATCCCGTCTTTGGTCTCATTAACATTATTCTTTTCATCGATTATTTTGAAGTCGGATATGACTTTGTTAATAATGTGACACTGGCTGTCACAGGAACTTTTATGTATCTTCCCCAACAGCTCTGTGAAGTAGACCTGTGATCCACACATTACAGGGGGGACACTGAAGCTCAGAGAGATGGAGTAGCTTCCTTCACTTCACAGTTTCTTGGTACATTTTGTGTCTCCACCTGGAGCTCCGCCTCTCAGGTGTGTGCACTTAGCTGGTGTTCCACTTTATGCCTCTCTGCCAGCCTCCCCAAAGGCACACGCTCCATCCTGAGTCCATTGTCTGCTTGATGGCAGTCACCCTGCACAAACAGGCTCCGTGCAGGGAGTGGACTAGCGGGCATGGTCCTCCGGCTTACCCTGGGCAGGTTCTAGGTTCATGGCGAGAGCTGAAGCAGTGGAAGATACTGACCGTCACTCACCTGGAAGGTATCTTATGGAGAAATACTCCACTGACTTTTTGCAGGTGTCATGTCTTCTTTGTCTTCATTGCTCCTCTGGGCTTTCTTCTACAGTCCATGCTGTGCAGTAACATAGAGAACAGAGACTGGTGAACATCATACTGTTGCCCTGCACCAAAGGGTCACATCACTCATTTTTCTAACTATGAAACAAGTACACACTGTAAAAAAAGTCAAATTGCACTGATCTATGTAGAGTAAAGTGAAACATTCCCCTTTCATCCCCTTCCCTGAAAACTCACTCTCCTACTCAGAAGGAACTATTGTTAAGAGGTTGTGACTTATTCTTCTGGAAATTTCCTATGAATTTGTAAATACACAAAGTTTTTTTTTAAACATAAATTACATAACTACATCGTTTTTCAATTTGTTGTTTCCCAAGCCATATATCATAGACCTCTCTCCTTATCAGTGCACATCATTTTAACTTACCTTTTTAGAAGTTTTAGAGGTATTCCAAAGAATAGGCATACCATGATCTGTTTATATCTTCTTTGATAGCAAAGGGATTACATCCAGTTTCACTATTATACATAATGCTGCTATAAGATCCTTGTGTGGAATTTATTACACTGCTTTCAACTCCTCGATTTGCTTTGTTTCCTTTTAGTCAGAGACTATGATATATTTGTAACAATTTTGTGGTAATTATTTTATAGGGAAATTAATTTTATCACTGAATAACGACATGTATGGGGAAGCTGCACTTCAAGGTCATCCATCTCAGTATTCTGGAGAAAAATCATGAAACTTAGAAGGTATTATGGTTGCTCCATCACATTCTACCAAGTCATGTTAACAATTTAAAGTTGAATCTTTGAATAGCCTCTACTCTTTCTGTTCAAATGAAGGATGACGTTTTCTTGTCTTGAAAACTTCTGACTCCAGGGGCTCTCAATTGTGCTTCAGAGAGTGTAAGATATTGGTGTTGTATTTATTTCTCTTCACCTATAGGCTGCATCTTCTAAAGATCATAGAATTGAACATGGTCCAATCGATATATATGATTTGGTTCAAAAATTCAAAGTAATGAACCCAAGATAGGAATCTATAACTTTGGTTCTTAATAAAGAATTTCCTTTGATATCCTTAAGTCCCTGTCATTACTTGTAAAACCTCACCTATGGGTGAAGAGTTGTGGTTCTGCTGGCAATGTCTGGCTTGAACATCCATAGTTGATCCTGCCACATCTGTAGGTAGATTAGACTTGACCTCTTGATGACCTCTGCCCTTGGTCTTTGAGCTGGGAAAAATAAGAATTTAAAAAAGTTGCAGTTATTAGCAC
Source organism: Diceros bicornis minor (assembly GCF_020826845.1). Taxonomy (NCBI): domain Eukaryota; kingdom Metazoa; phylum Chordata; class Mammalia; order Perissodactyla; family Rhinocerotidae; genus Diceros; species Diceros bicornis. Next base: position 621,725 of record NW_026691076.1, read on the forward strand.
TCAATACTAGAAACGCCCATTAAAGAGTGTGTTTGGTTTGGTAAACCAAAGGGAGTATAAGCAGAACAAAGTATTTAATATCTATAAAATTTCAAAAAATTCTAATTTTTAAAAATATAACTCTAGTTTTGCCACACTGCAAACTGTGTATATATGAATGAAGTATCCCTCTGTCCATTTCTTCAGTTGTTTCCATTGATTTGATGGATTTATCTTCTAACCCGGATTCCAAATGTGAAAGAACATCTTGGTCCTTCAAAGAAAAGAAACCATTGAAATATAATTTTCTTTTAGCTCGGCATCCCACAGGTTTGAGGAATAAATGATCATGTAATGATACAATGATTTTGAAACCTAATTGTTAATTAGGGGGGTGTAAGAGATGATTGAATGGTGGTTCATCCCTATGGTCAGGGGTATTGTACACATGGACGTGTAAACACGATTCAGGAAGCTGCTTCAGCTCCGTGACATCCCTAAGAACCACAGTGCAGGAGGATCTAGGTACACAGCCGTCTGCCTCGATCTCCTGGGTTACATGTATATCCAGGGGTCTTGACAGTGGCTTCAGAGCAGCTAACTTTTATCTATTTCTCCCTTTCCTTATCTCCAGTTTATCTCAAACAGTCCTGACTACCATATTTTAAAGTAAGAACAATTGTAGTTATCTACATGAGTTTCTTGTTCATTATTGCAGAGTAATAATCAAGGATACCGTTAAATATCATTTAATTGACCTTATTAAATTTGTTTTACCTTATAATTGATTAGAACACTGCGTTTAGTTCGGCGTTTGATATTCACCAAGCGTGTTAATCTGCTTACAACTGCTATGTGCCTCATTCCTCTTAGAAGTGTATCTTTGGCCCATCACAAGATTTTAATGGCTCAAATCATCATAAATTAAGATAATGTACTGTCTTTTGGATGATAGGGAGGCATATGGGTCCATTTTGGAAATATGCCCATCTGTCTTTGCTCCCCATGGGAAGTTTCTGGTCACTAGGTCTCCAGGTGGCTTGCACAAGCCCTAGGTCTGTAATAGCTTGGTGCCTCTCCTTCTAATTGGGGTAGAAATAAAAGAGATTAGAGAGACTTATTAAAGTTTTGGTTGCATGAAGTCTTCTATGAAGACCATCCATGCATATTGTTCTGGATAGCTCTCTGTTCCTAAGACTACTAGTTATTTTAAGGGCTTGTCGGGAACTGTGAAAGGTCTGATATTTTACCTTACCTGCAAGCTAATAAGTTAGCCTACAATGGTTTAGCAGATGCTGACAAAAGACACAAGACCCATGGGTCAGAGACAAAGGACTCAATGACACAGCAATAGCAGTGGCCAGAGTATCATCATCTGCACCGGCTCACTAAATCTCACTTCCTACAGGGTGATACACAGTGGGCCAGGTGACATGCAGAGGGTTGCAAGATCTCAGAGCCTAAGGAACTCAAATCTTTGATAAGGGGCAGGATGTCTGCTAACCTTTGTCCTGGAGGGTGTTATTTTTATTATACTGGGCAGTAAGCAAGCCTGCCCTTTGTTCTAGAGTAGGCCACTATTTCTATCTCCCAAGGCTGACAGCTCTACACACATCCTTGAAAAGATAACCTGGTCTTACTGATTTTCAAAGATAAGCTTGAATGAGACTTGATCATCATTCAGTTCTTCTGTTTCCTTTATTGAGATTGTGCAAACATGCTCTTTTCTCTGTAAAGTTCACTAACTTTATTCATACATAAGGGATGCTGTTGGTTTTATTTATTAAGTTGAAATTGTCTTATTAGAGCAAATGATGAAACTGTTATGGGTTGGATCTGAAAGTATGATTTCCAGGAAAAATGTGAAAGAAGATTAGTGCGCACAGAACTTTGCCACAAAGAGCTGATAGCAACTTAAATGATTTTAATTTGAATACTGTTTTATACAACTTTCTTCCATTTACTTCATCCTCTCTGCTTCCTTTAACTCTCATATGGGAATGGGGCACTTTCAGGGATTCACTGAACTCATTTACAATATTCAAATGGTTTTGTCTGTTGTGGTTTTTTTTATTGAGGTAAAGTTGACATACAACATTATCTCAGTTTCATGGGTACAACGTAATGATTCAATGTTTGAGTATATATTGAAATGATCACCACAATAAGTCCAGTTAACATTCGTCTATACATAGTTACAAATATTTTTCTCTTGTTATGAGGACATGGCATATTTCAAGGTGCAGAAGAATCAACGATGGTGTCATATTTTTCTATATACAGCTTGATGAATTTGGACATAAGTATACACCCTTGAGACTGTCATCACCATCAAGACCACAAACAAATTCATCACCTTCCAAAGTTTTCTCTCACCTCCTTTATTACTATCATTCTGTGGTAAGAACTCTTAGTATCTACTCAAGTAGTAAATGTGATGTATGCAATAGAGTTTTGTTAGCTGAAGGCACTACGCAATATCCTACATCTCCAGAACTTATTTATCTTGATAACTGAAACTTTGTATCCTTTGATAATCAGCTCCCCATTTCCCCATCCCTCCAGCCCCTGGCAACCACCATTCTAGCCTCTGCTTGTATGAGTTTGACAATTTTACATTCCACATATAAGTATTTGCCTTTCTCTGTCTGTCTTATTTCACTTAGCATAATATCTTCTAGGTCCCTCATGTTGTCAAAAATGGCAGGAATTCCTTCTTTTTTCAAGGTTGACGAATATTCCATTTCTTTATCCATTCATCCATCAATGACGTTTAGGTTACTTCCATATCTTCACTATTGTGAATTAGCTGCAATGAACATTAGAGTACAGATATCTCTTTGAGACCCTGATTTCAATTCCTGTGGGTATACACCAGAAGTGGGATTGCTGGATCATATGCTAGTTTTCTTTTTTGCAGGAACCTCCATACTGTTTTCCATAATGGCTGTACTAGTTTATATTCCCACAAGGTTTCCTTTTCTCCACATCTTCACCAATATTTGTCATCTTTAGTTTTTTTGATTATCGCCATCTTAACAAGTGTGAAGTGATACCTCATTGTGGTTTTGATTTGCATTCCCTGATGATTAACGATGCCAAACACCTTTTCATACACCTGTTGGCCACTTGTATATCTTCATTGGAAAAAGTCTATTATGATCTCTTGCCCACATTTTAAATTGACTTGTCTTTTTGTTATTGAGCCAACAGAAAAAAAGGAGAACAAAATTTCCAGGCGTTATGGGTGCTTCCCAGTTGATGCAGACAGTTTTGTGTTTACAGTGGTACCAAAAGGTCATGTTTCGTGCTTTTTCTTCAGCTTGTTATAAGACCAGCAGTAGCTGCGGCATGGCAGATAATCGGGATCTTCTGGGTTTGGAGGTTTACAAAATAAATGAGTGGTAAGGAATTTTTTATATTTCCAAGGAAATTATTGTGATCGTAGTCCACGGAATCCAGGATTAGATAGGTGTAGGAGGAAATTAAGGTGAGGATTGGTGATCTGGCATTACTTCTGATCTTGAGGGACAGGTATCTACTGTATGAGTGTTTGAATAAAAATATTAGGGAACAGGAATTTGTGGTGGGTGAATATGTTTTCTGAATTATTTACTTTTGAACATAACCACTAGGATTATGTGAACATCTGGGAGATTGGAGGAAGTCGTTAACAGGAGGTGGTTGATAATATCACTATTGATTTAACCTCTATGAACAACAAGTGGTCAATGGATTAAGCAAATGAGTAGACAGAAAACACAGAAATGGTAAGATTTGGGTTTTAGTAAGGACTGGGGACTGACTGTCCTGAGTGGGAGTGCCAGGACTTGTGCGGTTGAGAGTGACAAGGACAAGAAGAGAATAGAATCACACTCAAACAAGGAGGGGGTGTTAACAGGATGGAGGAGGAGAAATGATCTGGAGTAGCCTTGAATTTTGACCTTGAGCTTTCTGTTCTTGATGCAAATCTGCCTGATGACATCCCAGGACACAGGTCAGATCTATCCCCAGAGGATAGAGAGGGGGTGGAAGTAAAAACAGCCAGGATAATTGTCCTAAAAAGGCAGGCTTCTTTTATCATTTGACCCACTTTCATGATTGGTTTTTGTAGGATAAGAGGAAAAGAAGGATGATAAGAAGGATGACAGTCACGTCTTCGCAGAGGAAGCAGCATAACTGTGAAAACCAGTCCAAACCATAGCCTGGTTTAAGCATCTCCATGCCTTTGAGGATGTCCAGTGACATATTCAAGAGGACGATGACTAGAATGCCATCACATGCTGGCAATGATGGGTCTCTGGGAGGATTCCTTGGACCAGCCCCACCAAGTCTGCTGGGCCGAGAGACCGCAAGGACTCCAGGCCTGCAGTAGTGCAGGACAACTCGTAAGTCCTTTCAATCTGGCCAAAGCATTGCAAAAACTTGCACCTAGTCACACAGGTGAATCCCTGCCAGGTGTGCTCGCAGGTGGTCTGCATTCCAGGTCCCTTGAGCACTCCTGCTGGCCTTCAGATTTGGCAGAGATGATTCCAGGAGCTGCTATGGGCATTCCACAGCTCGACTGCCAACAATTTCTGACGACTGAAGAAGGTATCAGGAAGGAGGAAAGGGCAGTGAAGAGCACAGGAGCGATACTGGTGATAGCACTGATGGCGGACAGACTTGCTAGTGAGGCAGAGAAAGTGAGGGGCCAAGAAGGCCATCCTGACAGCAGATGAAATGGAGCAGGTACCTCAGTGAGGTCTCATGGCTGCGTCCCTAATGTTTCCTTGCTTTGAGCTCTTGAACTTTTAAAATATACCAATACTTTTCTTGTATTAAACTCTGCTGCGTGACATAGAAAATATAGATAGAGGTTTCTTTCTGAGGTGAGAGGTTGAGTTGCAGGTGAGGAGAGAAAGATCTTCCTTTTTCATGCTGTTTTCTCATTTTCCTTTACTATGTACAATATTTATTTGTATTTTAAAGTCAGCAGCCAGTTATCAACGTCACGGGATGATTCAGCTTTTCCCATCACAGTCACAGTAAAACCTACATAAAGTGGATTATTCTTTTTGTGTAATATTCCAATAGACTCCAAAATATTATTTCAAATCACTTTTGTGTCTATGTTCTCAAATTAGATATTTACTTCTAGGTCTCCATTTTTCTGTTCTCTGTTGCATGCCAATTCAGAGTTGCATCTAAGGAAATACCAGATTTCCCACAGTTTTTTAGATCCATATGTGTTGGAAATGTGATTCATGGAAATGGACATGGCAGTTGGGGGATCGTGCTATTACCGAAAGAGAACTTTTCAGCATCAGTAATGCTGAAAGAAACCACTGCTTGTTGGGATTTAGTTGTCTATTTGAGGGATCAAGCTTTCACTGTTGGCACTTCTCTTTCTCTTTGGAGGGAAAGTACGGCCTTCCCAGTATTTCCATTACCAAATCACTTTCCTGGGTGGCTGTGCCATGTCAGGAAGGTCTTGAGATGACGGGAACCAGGGTTCATCCTCAACTTCTGGCTGTTCTGACAAGGCTTCCCTGGCAGAGTGCAGCCTGTGTGTCTGGGTGACACTTGCAGCCATCAGAAAGGAGGGGATACCTCACAAGTGCCAAGCGATTCATCTGTCCCTTGTCTTACAGGGTGTTCCCAAGTGATGAGGTTCAAAATGCCACTTGGTAACCATTTGAAATCTCCTAGTCATGGGGTGGGTTCTCTGTGTGAGCTCAGAGCAGTGTCTGTTCAGCACCAGATGGGAAGCATTTCAGTATTTTAATTGATAAGGCTGTGTTCATGCACGTCCATGGACCATCAGTTCAGTGGCATTCCCTGCTGGAGCCCCCCACACCCCTGTCATACCTCATCTTTCAAAGCTCCAAACAGTCTTCACACCCAGGAGGTTGTGGTAATGTAACCACAGCACAGGATTGGGGAAAAAAACACAACCACCCAGGGGTGACACATTTTAAGGGCTTGGGCCCAATTGCCCCATTTGGACGAGTTGGTAACACCAACACTTAGTATGTAAACTGGAGGATTGTCCAAGATCACGGACCTAAGAACGACACGGGCTCAGATGTCACCTTGGACAGCAAGGGCCAGTGTAGAGTCACTCACTGGCCAGGATTATGGTCCCTTATACTGTCAAAGTAGAGCTCACCGGGGATCCTCTGGCCAAGCCAGAGAGGAGGCTTGGGACCTTCTAGGGAATTTCTGCCCTAAAGGGAATTGCTTAAGGAAGGCAGGGGTGCTGAAAATCCTAGTTCACAGGGAGCAGTCATGTTTATGGAACGAGGCCCAGCAGTAGCCTTAAAAGCTGCATCACAAATCTTTCCGCCTGGATACAAAACAAGCAGGAAAAGGAATTCAGAGTCTTGGACAAGGATCACAGCAGGATTCAAATCCAGGTCAGGGGTGAACAGGGAGCCCCTAGAGGGGCCTCAGGAGCGAGGTCCTTCCTGTCTTTAGTCCATTTGCAAATGAGCTTCCTTGGGCCTTGTCCTCTCCAAGTGCACGTTTTGATCTTTTTACATTGTTTTCCCCACTTAGAGCTGATGCAATTCCAGAGATTGAACTAGAAAACTACAAGTTCCTAAAATTTAGTCAAAAGAAATCTCAACAAGAGAAGCAGAAAATGTTCCCTGTTCCTCAAGAATGTAGAAAGGCAGCCCCTGCCTGTGGCACGACATGGTCCTGTGTAGTGCTGTTTTAAAGACACCCACATTTCAGTGGTTGTTGCTCTGCCTGTGAAAGTACCTTCAACATTTAAATCCCAAGAGAATGGGCGGGGGGCCATGTCTGCTCCCGGAGGAGTTGAATGATACTGAAATGAACTGGTCTTCGGAATTAGGGGGATTTGGGGGTGTCCCCACTAGCCAGGGAAGGGGCTGGCCCTTCTCCCTTCTCCCACATACAATAAGCTGATGACCCGGAAGAGTTCGTGATTCAAGGAGAAATGTGAGATTCAGTGTCTCACTTACATGCCTACAGAAAGCGAGAGAACCACACCACAACTCCCAGACTGTAAAGGGAACAGGACTTTAATATAATATTCAAATATGGCATTTATTGTTTACAACAAATAACTACTGCCCCTCCACAATGTGTGACAGGATCTCTGGACTGGCCAACAGGGAGAGTCCACCCCTGCCCTCACCCAACTCCTGCCCGGCCTCACCTATCACTCTCGTTGAGCAGCTCCATGTCCTGGAACCAGGCCCCAAATCGCTCCTCGGGCTCTAGGTTGTAATTCTTTGTGGCCACCTGGAGCAGCAGGATCTCCCTCATGACTGGGTATTCCTGGGACCAGAGGGAATGAGAGGCTGAAGTTAGGGCCTGGGTGAGGGATGCTGCATGGGCCTTGTCGGGTGTCAGGGGTGGGGCAGGGACCAGTCCTGGGAACTGTCCTTCCCTCCAGTTCCTACCAGGTTTTACCTGTTCTCAGAATGGGAATAAGCAGCGCCTCCTCCAGGATTTTCTCCTTGATGCCATCCTCCCCTCAACCCACCTGCCAACTGGATGGGTCTCCCACTTTTCTGTTATCAAACTCGTCCACTCAATGTAAGATACAGGGGGTGGAGCCAGGGACTGTTCTGTCCAGAGGGTCTCTGAATTCCTCCTCCTTCCCCTCCCCTGAAGGGGGTGCGGCAGCTGTTCACTTCAGTACTCTTGTCAGGTTGATCTCATTCTCCTGGAAGGCAGACAGCCAGAGTCCATCAGACAGAGCCCCCTAGCCTGACTAGCCCCCTATGCCCACCCCTTCTCATGTTGCACTACTGCCAGGTCCCCAGAGGGGGCCGGGCATGCAGAGAAAACAGGACTTGGACTAGGCCTGGCTCTGGGATCCAGAGAAGGGGGACATGGGGGAGAGGCTAAGGGACGTGGCAGCACAACCCTCTCTGATGACAGACTTGGAGTCTGAGGCCTCAGGCAGAGGGGACTGCTCAGCCACTTATGTGCTGCCTGACTTGGAGGGGCCCGAATCCTCTCTCCCTCCACGGGCAGCATGGGAGGGAGAGGCTGAGTCCAGCTCAGATAAAACCTCACGCAGCTGTGCCATCAGGCAGCTCTGAGCTTCCCCAGCCTGGGGAACCGGAATGGGTGTCTCAGGTGGAACCTCTGTTCACTCATCCCTAAGATGTGCCTGATGCCCCAGCTCCCAGAGGCAGCTGTGAGGCTCTCAGGAGAGATGTACCAAGTGCTGAGAGCTCAGAGCTCAGTTCAGGGGCTCCCACATCCCAATGCTCAGGATCCTGGGCCTCAATGCCTGGTCCTCAGGTGCACCCACCTCGAGATTATCACCCATCAGCAGGTGCAGCATCAGCAGGTGACCAAGGAAAGTGCCAATATAGGGGATGACACTCTGTGACATCAGAGTGTGGGTGGGATGAGTCCTTGCTCTCAAGTCGGCCCCCTGCAGACCCTCCCCTGAAAAGTCCTCACCCTCAGCCTCCTGGCCCACCCCAGGGTTCCCACGGGGAGCAGCCTAGGACCCTTAGCAGCCTCCCCTCAATTCCTCCTCCCTTCACACCCCAAGAACACCACACTCCTCCTCCTCACCTCCCAGGGGAGGCTTCTGGCAAATCACAGGGTATGCGGTCCCTGGTCCTCCCCACAACAACCATCCTGCACCAGATCTCCCAGGCCCTCCTCCTGGTCACTTCTACTGGGGGATTCAGGCACTGTGGCAGCAAGAGGAAGGACCGTCCTCTCTTGATTTGAGGCCTCCAGCTGGGAGGGCAGAGCCCCTCCCCCACAGGCACACTCACCTGCTGCTGCTGCTGCTTCTCCTGCACTCTATTGGGGCTGATCTGCGGGGGGGTAAACGTGGAGGGCCCCTCCTGCCAGGGTCGAGGAGAGTGTCAACGGGCCATACTCCCCTCACCCCATTTCTCTCCAGCACCACTGGCCTCCGAACCTGGACATCTGACTCGAGTCAACTGGTACCAATGCCAATACATCCTCCAAGATGTTGTGATTCTAGAACAAGCCCAGCTCCAACTTTCACTCTGGGTGTGAGCTTGGGCTTTCTGTCTGGCCTCCCTGAGCCTGTTTTCTCATATGGAAGGTGTGAGAACTCCAGCTACCTCACAAGTACTCCTGATGACTCAGTGTCACATGACTGTCATCATTGTGCTCGCCCTCACCCCTCCAGGTGGAGCAGGCAGAAAGCTCCCACAGTCCTGTCCACCCTCTTAACTCATCACCACCCTGTGAGGCCTGCACCACACAATCACCATCCCTCCCTTCCCTGATGAGGAGACAGAGACCCAAACAGGGGCAGTGAGTTGCTCAGGGGCCCAAAGAGGAGAGGCCGCTTGCCCCTCCCAGCCAGATGCCCTGTTCCCACATCCTCACCTAACCCGCAGCCCCACCACTGACAACAGTCCTGTCCTCTGAGCTCTCACAGCTTGGTCCTGGGCCAAGCAGTGGAGAGGACGGGGTGTCTTGGGCGTCTGGTTGCATGGCTCCTGCCTGCCCCAGTCTCGTGGAGTGTCTGGCCCCCAGGCTTGGCCAGAGGCCATGCCAAAGCCTTCTCCTCACCAAGGAACCCCTCAGGACATTCCCCTGCCCTGAACTCTTTCTTTATCCACTCAGGAACTGAACCCCCAATGTGCCACCTCTGATCCACAGGGAAGGTGGTGACAGGACGCTTTGCTTCCTCATTTACGTGAAGCTCCTAACGTCCTTTCAGCAGGATCCACTAAGAATCCATGAGTTACCTAGATGCTTCTCATAAGCCCCTGGGGGCATATGTCATTGCCAACCAGGCACTCAGATGAGACTCTTGTGGTTGACTCGAGTGACTGCTCTAAGGGTCCGGGGGTGGTCCCCGAAAGCACACACATCTGTCTCTGGTCCAGCCGTTCAGGCCCAAGGATGAGCAGCCTGTTTGTCCACCTGGACCATGGGAATCCTCTGCCATGCATGTCCCTGGGACAGGCAGGGTGTCCTCCCCTTGGAGACGTGGTGAAGACAGAAGGAGCAGCAGGGGCCTGGCTTCCTGAGGACAGGTTAAGGCTGAGGGCTAAACCCACTGCAACAGCTTGGAAGAAGCTACATCCAGCAGGATGGACGTGCATGGAAGCCAGAGACCTGCTGATGGCACCAGCTCAGCAACTCCTCCTGGAACAGCCCAACCAACACCACTGTGTCCCATGACCAGGGCCTCCTGCCCAAAAATGGCACCCTGCTGCCCATGAGCTGAACAGATCCCTCTGCTTGTTAACCTGGACAAGATAGACTGGAATGTTTCAGAGAAAGTTCAAGTGAGAAACTATCAAAACCACAGCCTGCCCAGTAACCCTGCCCCTCTCCCCCTTCCTCTTTTTTCCAGACCCGCAGCCTCCACTCTATCTTGGTCATCAGTTCTCTGCTCAAGGACTCATCTTGGCTATAGAGCTCCTTAAGTTTTTCAGAGCTTTACCTTAGGGGAGGGGAAAGAGGGAAGGATAAATTTAGGGATAATGTGAGGGGTCTGAGTGCAAATCCCTTTTCTTTGACAACCCAAGAGATTCAACCTGCCTGGAGGAGTGTTCTCACTGGGCTCCTCTGAGCACTAAGGTCTCATGGGACTGGGAGGGGGCTCTCCTGTTAGTCACTGGGGTCTCCACTCTCCAGCTCTACAGAGCAGCTCTGTTTTGAACACTATGAATTTCAACTGACCATAGAGTTCTGTTGCTATAAACACTTGGAAATCTCCAATGTGGCTCAACCCAATAGCTGACATTTAGGGAAACCGAGTCCTGAAGCAGAACTGGTTCACTAAGGACACCAGGAGACTTAGAGACCAACTACCCACTCCCAGGCCCTGTCCCCATCATTTGCTGCCTCCCAGGAGTTCCCGGCTGACTGAGGCACCAATGGCAGACATACAGGAGATCCCCCATCCATCCTGGTCCTCCTATGCAGAGAGGCCTACCCACAGGGAAACTTACCCCCATGTGTTCTTCAGGTGGCTTGTGGAGGTTTTCTGCAGAGCAGAGATGAAAGTGCGGGACGAGGAGAAGTTCTTCCAGATCTCACACTCCTGGGGAAGGGAAGAGAATGAGGTGTGAGGTTGGGCACTGGAGCCCCGCTTGCTCTAGCTTCAGTCCCCTTCTATTTACATCTCCCCTCCTGGATGAGACAGATTCTCAGGGAGCCCCAGAAGGACATTTAGGATTCAGAAAGTAACACTCACAAGGAGGAGGAGTTTAGCTCAACCCAGGGAAGGAGCCAGGTAGGAAGTGAGCATCCTCCCACTGGGACCTGGAGTCAAGGTCAGCGGGGCCTCTGGCAGGAAGGGCCTAGGGACTTGCAGGAGCTTAGACCACACACTTCAATCCTGGGAGCTGATAAAGGTGGAGAGGCAGTTCCCAAGTCTCCAGAGAGGGGCTCCACTGGGCCTCCCACGGTACACCTGGGCCACCTGGACCCAGTGCTCTACCACCCTCGCCCTGTACTGGGCTGTCATGCTCACGTCACCGAGGCAGGTGGTGATGACGAGGCTGGCCACCCTTCTGAACTGGTCGATGGTGGCCTGGATGGTGGGTGTCTAGTGCTCACTGCCAGGCTTATTCTTCTTGTGCCAGGTGGATCCCAGGCACTGAGAGGGCACCACCTTCCAGAAGAGCTCCTGGGGGACAGGGGAAGTGTCATCCAGCCCTGCCACAGGCCACCTCTGTGTCCACAGCCACTAAAGTCCCACACAGTTTTCACAGTTTACAGCTAGAGCTCAGGAAGCTCAGGATGTGGCCTGAGCCTTGTGAGAGTCCCTGGGTTTTCTTCTCTGTCCACCGAGGGTACCCAACACAGGATGACCCAGGGCCCAATCACGGTAGGGAAGGGAGAGGGGTATTTGCACCCAGCCCGTCCTGGCTAACTCCAAGCTCCAGATGATGGCTCAACTCTGCTCATCCCAAGGGGGCATCTGCCACCACCCTGATCTCCACTCTGGTCCCACTCTCCATTCTGATGCACATTCCCCCGTGGCAGCTACAACCACTGGCCTTGTCTGTCTCCCTTGTAGTGAAGCACACATCAGGTGTCAAGTCCTGAGGCTGTTGAGCCTCCTGAGGAGACGGCTGGGCCACCGTAGACCTGGCTGCACACACTGAGCTCCCCTCCACCACTGATGGGCCAGGCCCTGCCCAGCTTTCCATCTCTTCTACCTCATGGAGCCAGCACAGGCACTCTGTGGAGCAGGTCCTGTTAGTGTCCACCTCTACGGTCTGCATGTGGACAGCAAAGGCTTGAGGGTTCCGGGAGTTGCCCAGGTCATATGGTTGGTAAGGGGTGGAGCTGGGATTTGGGCCCAGATCATGGGAGTCTGGATCAGAACTGGGGCAACGATGGCAGAGGGAAGGCCTGTTCCACCCCGCCCTGAGAGCCCAGCTGCTCACTGCATCCATCACGGTCAACTGCTCTACCACCTGCTTAGGAGAGAAGGCCGTGAGGTTGGGCTTCTTCTCATGCTCCTTAACAGCCACAGGTGGAGACGGACTTCCCACTAGAAATGATGATCCAGGTGACTCCAGCTCAGCAGCTCCCACTCCTGCTGGAGCCAATGTTGGCCCTTGCTTTAGCTCCAACGCTGCTGATGGAGGTGACTCTGGCTCCAACGCTAGAAGGGGTGTTGTCAACAGAGCTGGAGCCAGCTCTACCTCCACCACTGCCCACTGCTCTGCTTCTGCCACTGACTGGAGCTCTGCAGCTGGCGCTACAGTGGGATAAAGAGAAAGATTCACCCACATAGCTGACTTTCCATGTGTGCTTCTGAACAAAGGAAAAATCCCACTTCCCTTCCAGGAATATCCAGCCTGCAGTCCCCCTTACCCTCTGCCTCTGCCTCAGTGGCCTCCAGAAGCTCACACCAGGCAAGGCTAAGAGGGTCATGGCAGCTCAGCTCCGAAACAGGCAAGGTTACCTGCATGTACATCCCCTTTAGCTTGAAAAAGGGACAGCCCCAGTCTGGTCACTCCCTAGTTCTGGTCCAACCTGGTTATCTCAAGGTCCTGAGTGTGGAGACCCTCTGTTCCTGTTCTCATCTCAGAGCAGCACTGGATGGTGTTTGTGGCCTCAGGCACCTTCCCCTTGCCTAGTGAGTTGGTGAAATTGAAACCATTGGGCAGCTCCTCGATGACCTTCTTACTGGAGATCTGCAAAGACTGCTCCGGAGCTGGGCCTGAAGGAATCAGGGGCTGCCTGCACACTGCCACTGGGGTCATCCCCCAAGAGAAAGTCTGCTCCTCAGTTCAGGCACAGAGGGACATCCCTGCAAAGAACTATGGTCAGGCAGGAAAAGAGATGAAACCTCTATGGCTCAGTAACATAAGAGTAGAGGAGCTCACCTTCTCATGCTGCCAGCCATGACCTGGGCTATGAACATGATAGGCCCACCACACTTCCGACACCTAACAAGCAGCTCCTGCCCAGGAATGGCCTGCCCCTCATACCCTGCCTTCTCCCCTCCACACAAACACACACAGACACACACACACACAAGATGAGGGACAAGGGGTGTGGGGCTGATCAGGTGGGATCACAGTTGTGACCTGGCCTGCACTAGCCTTTCCTGGGCTGCCCCGTGTTACCCTTCACTGCCTCCTGCCAGACACCCAGAGGCGTCGGGGATGAGGGCTGAGCCAACGTCAGCAACGACCAAAAAGTTTCTCTTCCTGGGTTTTTTTGTGCCTAGATCCTCCAAAAGTTGGGATACAACAACAAAATATTTTTTCCTGTTGACTGTCTCCAGTCAAGTGAGCTGGATGGGGGGCTGTGGGTGCCTGGTTACCAGAGTTCTAAGATCTTTTGAGGTCTATGACCAAGGAAGTGAGGTCTTTTTTCAAGACTCCTTTACCTAGGCCCCTTCCCTCAATCAGACTTGTCCAGAGCTGCCCCCTGTGCCCTGGCTGCTAACCCTCCTCCCCCATGTCATCTCCTGAGCTGTACACAAGGAGCCTACACAGCCCTAGCCACAGCTCCCTGGAACCCTAAGTCGGGTCCTAGCTTTGAGGAGACAGAGATGAATGCAGACCTCCTTTTTCTTACCAGTTCTTCATCCTGAGAAAGTCCCTGTACCTCTCAGGTCCTCCCCAGTCTCTAAACCTGCACCATGGGGATCAGGCTAGAATCTACTTCCTAGAGATGTCGCCCAGTGTATATGACATAATATCTATTACCTCTGTGGGCTGGTGTCACATGAACCTAAGGCACAAACTTAGAGATGGAAGAATAACAAGAAGGGGTGACAGGTAGCACAGACCACCACTCAAAACAGGCCTGGATGAGTGACGTCAGCATGACGTTGTAAGGAGCTGGGCTCCTCTGTGCAGGCAATGTCAACTCCGGAGGGAGCCAGGAGGGGCGCCAAAGATTCACAGGACTCTGCAGCCCTTCTGCAGCTCACTAGTGTGGAGGGGCACCAAGGCTTCACCTTGGCCTCTGTCTCCAAGTTCACATAAAGGAGGGTCGGTTTCTTCCAAGAGTTTTATAGTTAATAGTCAAAGATTAATAATGTAATAAAGGCACAACCACTTGAGTATTCGTTTATATTGAGACATTAAAATATCAAGCAGGGAGGATTAAAAGAAAGACCAAAAGTATATTCTTAGTTACTGCTATTTCTTTAAATGAATCATTCTGGATAAAAAGTACTTTATTATATTTTTTTCAAGTCCCAATAATCAAGCTGAATATATCAACCAAATACTTACCACGAAGAAGAGACTGTTGTCACGCTAAAGCAGCACAAAGTAAGACTAAGCTTTTCCCACTTTCTGTAGGGCTCTCCAACAAACAATGCTGCTTACTTTTTAATCCTCGGACAATCTATTGACACAAAAACAATAAAAAAATCAGTAAACAATTTACTTCATTAGGGTCTGTCTCCATCACAAGTACAAACACAACAAGAAGTAAGGTTGTACTTGAGGGAACATAGCAATAGCAGAAGGGAGAATTAGTATTTAGTTCAATCTAGACCTTATTCCTTTATCTTTCTCCCTAAAATTATGTTGGACTTAAAAGCATATAAGCATAAAAGAAATGAACAAAGCAATTTGTGCCTTAATGATGCAAGCACCGTCATTTCTTTAAAACTAGAGTACACTAATATCTTGGATGAAAACTTAATGGAGGATACTGCTAAGGGGAGTGTAAATCGCTACAACCACTTTGGACAGATATTAACAATTTCTAGTAAAGTTGAAGATACCCAACACCAGGAAGTCCAGTCCTATGTATATACCCAAAAGCTTTCCCACAGGAACATAAGGAAACATGCATAAGAAAGTTCATAGCAGCATTGTTTAGAATTGCAAAAGAATGTAAACAACTTAAATGTCTGTCAAAAGGAAAATGGATAAAAAAATTCTGGTATATTCATACAATGGAATACTACACAGCAATTAAAATAGATGAACAATCAATAAGGCTACTTCTTAAAAATAATGTTAAGCAACTAAAAACACTTCTGAACAAATATGGGTACAGTATCATATCATTGTACAAAGTTTAAAAACAGGTAAAGAAATGCTCTATATTGTTTATGGATACATAAATATGTAACAAAAGTATAACAACACTTCTAGGAAAGAAAAAGAATAAATTCAGCATACTAGTAATGTTACTTGCAAAGAAGGTATAAAGTAAATATGGCAAAATATTAAGATTGAACAACTCTGGAAAGTTGGCTTACCCATTGGTCTATTAATTTTCTATATGATTGAAACATCTCAAAACATATGGTGAGAAATATAGTATTCTGTGTAAAAGACAGTAAATACTTTGTAGAAGGTAGTAATTCCGTAAAGTAAATAGAAGTGCCAAATGAGCTGAGAATAGTTTTCAGAATACTCTCCTTTGCCTCCTAACCATATACAGTTCATAGCGATTAGGATTATTTTTTGAAAGGTTACATGTTCTTCCATGAACCCAGCAAATATTTTCAATCCATTTACTATCTGAGAAAATGAATGTAGTCACAGATTCAGTATACGTTATGAATTATCGGCATCTTTATCTTAATGAAGACTTAACTGCTGAAAAATACTTGCAGAATTCATTATAGCAAGCTATGATGGACAAGCTTTACAAGGAAAGTTCATCTTCACCCCACCAACTGTACATTCAGACCATATTGAAGAGTCATGCTTTCCTGTTTACTTAGATTCCTAACTGCAGCAGAAATGAAAATCAAGACTGAAACAATGCCATTCAAAGAAAACCAGATACCCAACTAGACTAGGACAGAAGTCTAGAAATAAAAAGGGGATTCCTAAATGTATCAACAAAACAAATGCAAGTAAAAGAATTTCCTAGTCTTAACCATCACAGTGGTTGAGAACATGTCTCGGAATCTGACAAATCCGGATTTGTATCCCTACTCTGCCAAAGCTGTGGACCAGGAGGTAGAAGTACGAGTTCTAGATCAGGTTCCCACAACTCAGATGTGTTTCCTTGATCATGTCTTCACTTCTCTAGACTAAGATCCTCATCTGTAATAATCCCTAATTGAAAAACTGTTGTAAGGGAGAAAATGCCTTGGCACACAGTAGGTGCTTGATAATTCTGATTTAAAGGTCAGAAGGGTATAATGAAAAGAAGATGGGCTTTGGAGTAAAGCAAGCCTAAGTGTGAGTCCCACTGTGTGAATCACTGAACCTCAGTCTGTTTCTTCATCTGTGCAATGGAGATAAGATTATCTACCCGATAGAGTTTTGACGAAAATTAGCCAGGCATTGAGTTAAGAATTAAGTAAGTTAATGGATAGAACGTGCCTAAACTCCAGTATTTGACACAGAGGAGGTGATCTACATTAATCCCCACCTCTTCTAAACCACCTATGCTTAATCTAGGATCCAGAGACAGAAGTCAGAGACTGTGCTCTCTTGCTATTGCATGCAGAAGTCTTGGTACATGACTGTGTTTCTCTGAAGAGAAAGTCCGTGGATTTCTCATTCCCAGAACTATATCTTAATAAAATAACTGAAAACAGAGGGGAGACTGATATGCACTGTTATCAACTGAGGACTTCCTTGCAATAGTGGAAAAAAACGGCAAATTCGACCTGGGGATAGAGGGATGGTTAAAAGAGTAATTCAACAGCTTATGAAGCCAATTATACCCTGACCCCTAGCCTATGTGTTCCAAAACAAGCTAAGAACCACTATTCTGAGGCATTTCCCAGTTCTACTATTCTGTGATTCTATCTGTGCAACTCTTGAGTAGAGATTTGGTGGACTCTAACCCCTTCACCCCAGCCAATAACACAACGCCGGCTAGTTCCTCAGATACAGCCTAGAAATCCATCCCACCTGCATTCACCACAACCCCCCAGGGGATAAAGGACGAGCCCCGATCCGCCTCCCGCCATCGTCCCCGCTGCCACGAGTCAGCGGAGGTTCAAGGGGGCCCGGGGCCTCTCCTCGGGGTTCAGGACAGGATCCCTCTGGCCTCCGCGTGTTCAGAACCCCGAGGCCCGTGGACGCGGTCACCCCGACTGCCCGCATGGCGGCCAGGCGAGAGCAGAAGGCTCTCTTCGGGCAGGCTGCGCGCCACCCCAGGAGAGACAGGCTGGCCTGTTCTGAGGAAAACCGAGGCAGCGCTGCCTGGGCTCCGAGTCCCGGGAGAAAAGGAAATGGTATCTGCGAGCACACACTGCGGAGCCTGGCAGAGAGGAGAAGCCCCAAACCTCTCGCCTCCTCACCCTGGCCGAGTGCGGACTCCCGGCGCCTCACCCGCTCCCTCCTCCGCTCTCTCCAGACCGCGCGCAAGCGCTCTTGCGGACGAATTCCTGCCTCCCGCCCCCTCGACTCCCAGCACCCAATCACCCGCCAGAGCAGAAACCAAGAAACCAGTCCCGGCGTGATGTTAGGGGGCCCCCCGAGAGAAGCCTCCGCAATAAAAACCAACGCAAAGTATTTCGTGGCCCGGAGGCGAACGCTTGAACAGCGAAGGATGGGAGCAGAGCGCAGCGTTTAAAGGAAAAGTCTTCTCCATTTTGAGATTTTGAAACCGGCGACTTAACCCATGTATCCGTTTCCTTGAAAACTCGCAGTCTCATTCTTCAGGTCTGTAGACCAAGCGAAAGGAAAGCCTTGCCGAGTTCTTCCCAGAGCGCCCGTCAGTGCCGCTCAGCTCACGTTTCCGAACTTCACGTCGGCCCGGGTGTCGCACAGACGGAGGCGGGAACTGCCAGAAGCCTGAGCCCGGCCAGGCGACAAGGCTGGTTGACGAGTGGCCGCAGACCCTCAGGATGTTCCAGGCTTCCCCGGATAGCGACTTCAACCAGAGCAACGCTGTAGAGCGCTCCCGCCCCGGTCACTTCTGCTCCATCAAGGCTCATCCGTCTTCTGTCCCTCCTAAAACCGGGTTGTTATTCTTTGCCACGAAGTACACTTCAGTTTCCTCAAAGGTAGGGAGTTAATCGTGATCTCTCCAAAGTGTGATTTTGTCAATTTCTGAATAGCCTAAGCTTGGCTCCGATACTAGTGTCTCAAAAAAGTAAAACGTGAGACAGTTTCTCAAGTTTGAGCAACTAGTTTGGGGAGAGGTTTGCTGTAGGGGGAGCAGCGGGAGGAGAGTGGATTTGTTTGCTTCCCTTTCAGTTTTACTGCATCTTCCCCAATTGCAAAATGTACAGTGCTAAAAATAAATTCTACCTTTTAATTTAGTAATCTCAGGCTCAAAAATTCATCCTAAAAGAGTAATCCAAAAGAAAGAAAAAGTAAAAATACCTAAATTGATAACATTGCCTATTGTAATCCTGAAAAAAGTCATCAACCTCCCGGTCTAGTAATAGCACCCTATACGGTTATGATACATCAGTTTGATCATTAGGAAGCCAATAAAATAATTATCAAAAGTAAACAACTTGCAAAAAAAATTTCATATAAATTTAAATGAAAGAAAGCAGACTCCCTACTGGGTATTATGAATTCCATTATGTGAAAATATATATGCATAAGCAAAGATGGAGGGAAAGTATAAAAAATGTAACTTACTGTTAAAACAGTGGAATGAAGGATAATTTATCAATACTTAAAAATATCTTCAAATTTTTATTCTGCTTTTACAATTTTTTTAAATATCAAATCCTTTAAGTAACTGCTCCAGGGAAACTACTACGATTTTCGATTTTCCTCCACTCAATTCCTAAGGCTCCCAACCGACTCTAGCCTTGTATGGCCATTTGACGTGTGTGGCGTTAACAGAAGTGGATACACGTAGGCTCTGGAGCCAGACAGTCCTGGATTCCAGTCCCTTGAACTGTTCCTTTCAGGTGAAGAGTAGTGAAAGAAAACATAAAAAAACTACAAGTTCATTTGATAAAGAATATGCATGTTCATAAACCAATATTCAAAATAGCTGCACACATCTGTTTTCACTTGAATAAAAAAATCACATTGTGACAAATTTTGTAACCTTAACTTAAAATACATGAATATTAACATTTACTAATATAGTTACACATTTTGTTTACATCATCAACGGATGTGATGAAAAACAGCATGTTGTTATTTAAACACAGCAGGTTTTGATCAGCCTTTGAAAACTGATCCAAGAATGTGCGCTGCATTTAGTTAGAAACCATTTATTTCAACCTTTTTTGAACTCCTAGAGGTTTCCTACTCACATAAAATATTCCAAAGCCTCAGTTTAAAATAAAACAAAACAAAAGAACACAGGACCGCTGTATTTAATCTTAGAAGACTACAAAACAGCCTTGTTTAAAAATATGAAAATTCTTACAGTATTTTTTAAGTGTATGCTTTTATTTTTCACATCGAACTTACTTGATTGAACATTAAGCATCTGATATCTCAGGGAAGGCCAGCCCAGTATCCTGGTTTTCAGAGCTGAACAGGTGTTTCTGATGCAATCTATGGACCAGCAGAGACCCATTTGACTAAAGAAATAATTAATCAAGTGTTCTCTAAACATTGCTGCATAATGGAATCAACTGGGGAATCTTAAAAAAAGAAAATACTAGTGCTTGACTCCCAACCGCAGATATTCTGATTTAATTGGCATGGGTTACAATTGGGGAACAAGAGTTTTAACAGCTGTCCAGGTGATTTTAATGTGCAGCAAAATTTGGAGCCACCACAATGATGCAAGACACACAGTGATTTAAATCACAATTAGCCACAAATGACAGATGCCTATAGAGGAGAACTCACTTTTAAGGAAGTTTCTCAAGTTGGAAATACTTTATAGTTTCTCTCTGTTTCTTAAGATCAAATTTATGCTTTTTCTGAAAGTTATAATGACTCTTTAATTAGTAGTCTTCAGAGGGGATTTATATTGTTAAACACTCAACAATTTTTTTCAACCATTAAGTTTAGGTTACTGTATATAATCACTGCTATACACTTATCTATTACGTGTAACAATACACTGAAATTACCTTCTAGGCATCACAGTATTAAGAACCATCCATAGTTTATTGACTGTTTGAAGCATTCTCCACAGAACCCCTGAATTCAATAGCTGGTTCATATTGGATGTTAATACTTCTGCCTATGGTATAAGTTCACTGGCAGAGAGTAGAGTCAAGCGTTCTAGAATCTGTATCGTTTCCATATGTCTTACTGGGACAGCTGAAAATGCTAAAGGGGAAACTTAGCAGTCATAATCTAAATTCTATACAGCTTACCAAAGAAGAAGTAACACTTCTCTATCAGACTACAGGCCAAACAAATCAAGAAAACAACGTTGCTCTAAACGTAAAACTTTCAATCCTAGCCATAGTTTTGGCCATACTTAAAATAAGGACCTTAAGAAAAATTAATTTAGGTGTAGTTATTTCACAAAGAACAAAACATATCTCATTTAAGAAATCACATTAGTGACCCAAAGACAAGGTTCATTTCTTTGGTGATTCAGAAAGATTTTAAAAATTGATTGAAATATGAAAATATACACAAGTATTGCCTTTGGTAGTCACATTCATTTGAAAGATTGGAATTTGTTGATACCTATAAGGGTGGCCCCCTTTATAGGTTATAAGCACTCAGCAGATTGCTGTTATTCAATAATATCAATCCTGTGCTCTTCAATAGAACAGACACTAACCACATCTGGCTGTTGAGCACTTGAAATGTAGCTAGTCCAAAATGAGACGTGCAGTAAGTATAAAATATACACTGGATTCCTAAGACTTAGTATGGAACAACAGTAAAATATCTCATTAATCGTTGTTTATATCGAGCACCTGATGAAATAATATATTAGATATATTGGGTTAAATGAAATAATTATTAAAATTAATTTTGCCTTTGTTTTTACTTTAATGTGGCTATAGAAAGTTTCAAATTATATGTTAAAATTATATGTGTGTCTTGCGTCTTATTTCTATTTGACAGTGGTGATCTAGAACACTATCCAGTAACCGCAAGTCCGTTGCTCTATTCCGTGGCACTTATTTCTGACTTCTTTCTATCGACCTTTCACACAACCTGTTCAGTGATATAACGTAGGACCTATGAGGTAACAGATACAAGCGTATCAGAAATAAATGGTTAAAACTCCTTAAACTCAAAGAGAATTATTAAAATTATATTCACGAAAACATTATTAATATCCCCAGGGAAATTCTGCATGATTTTAAGATTTCAATGAGCCTAACATCTCTTTGCACTACTAAAGGGGAAAAAGGAGTATCAATCTACTATACCTTCTTGGAGTTGTTTAAGAGAGTGGTTTTTGGCATTATTAGTCAGGAGCATTTCCCTTAACAGGGCGTCAGTCCCTGTGATTTTTTCTTCGCAGATCCAATCTTTCACAATGCATAAATGCGAGTAGTTAGTTACAAGGAGACATAGTAAAGCAGAATGCGACCCTTAAAAATTTACAGAAAGTCAACTGGATTCTTCATTCTTAAACACAAAACTCATCTCTCTCCTCTCTCCCCCTCCCTTCTCCCTTTCACTCTCAGCAATCCAAAGGAAGTTGCACTTTTTGTGCATGCATACTACAGTTTGAGAACTTCTGTTAGGTAGTTCAGCCAGGGAATCTGCTTAGATAAAGATCCCCAAGTGATCTGATACAGGGAAGTTGGAAACTACTACTTTTATCAAAAGTTCTCAAGCTTTCTTCCACTCTATCCCAACATAAAAGTCTTTCATCAGGAAAAGTTGTTTGACATAGCCATAGTTCAAGAGTTGAGAGGGGGAGGAAAGAAAAAGAGGAGAAAAGAATGTCCATTTGGGGGAGATCATATATGATTTTAAAAAGGCCTCACTCAGAAATTCTGATGACTAGTGGTGTAGTGATTTGCATGCTCTGCTGCAGTGGCCCCAGGTTTACAGGTTCGGATCTCGGGCACAGATCCACACACCACTCATCAAGCCATGCTGTGGCAGCATTCCACATACAAAATAGAGGAAGATGGGCACAGATGTTAGCTCAGGGCCAATTTTCCTCAACCAAAAAGAAAGAGAGGAAGGTTGGCAAAGGATGTTAGCTCATGGCCGATCTTCCTCACCAAAAAAATTTAAAAAAAGAAATTCTGATAGGCTTCTATAGGAGAACATGTCCTCTCCTCCAACTCAGTTGACAATCATTGCTATACATGGGTAAAATTCAAGTTGCTCACTTTAAATACCTAAAAGTTCTCAGGCACTTTAGGTATATTTTCTCATTTCACCCTAACATTCCTACAAGGTAAGCAATATTGTCTCCATTCTACTGTAAGGAAACAGGCTGAAAGACATTTATTAATATCCCAAAGTCACACAGCTAAGTATGTCAGCCAGTCGAAGCAGTACTGGTGATACCTACAGGAGGATGCATTTGTCTTCCTTCAAGAAGGGTTAAGGAAGCTCCAAAGGAATGGGAAAGCTTCCTTTTTGTAAATCTAATGCTTGTTTCTAACCTTTTGCTTATACCATGGTTTGACTATTCGTGACTATTATTGTGTAATATCAATAATGAGAAAGTAAATGATGATATTGTAAAAATGCCTATTTAGATATATGAGATACCACTATGCTAAGTGCTTGGCACATAAATACTTAATAAATATTTTTGTTACTATACTACTAGTATCGTTATCAGAGTTGTAAGTGTAGTAGTAATAATATTAGTAGCAACAATGGTACTTTAGATACAATCATCAACTTCTCATGCAACTTAAATCAAATGTTACCAGTGCTTAGTCCCAGTAGGGATGGTATCTGCTTCCTTTCTCATAGAAACTGCTTAAAATTGATGTTTCTGTTTGAAAAGACACTGTAACAATCAAAATTGGTATAATTTTAAAGTTCAAAAGTCTCAATGCACAAGTATGTGTACAGTGAAGACTATCCCAGGGCCGGCACCGCAGCATAGTGGTTAAGTGCGTGCGCTGCGCTGCTGGCGGCCTGGGTTCGGATCCCGGATGTACACTGAGGCACCACTTCTCAGGCCGTGCTGTGGCAGCGTCCCACATAAAGTGGAGGAAGATGGGCATGGATGTTAACTCAGGGCCAGTCTTCCTCAGCAAAAAGAGGAGGATTGGCATGGATGTTAGCTCACAGCTGATCATCCTCACAAAAAAACAAAACAAAACAAAACAAATTTCCAAAAACAGTCATACAAGTGACTGCTTACAATAGTACAAATCAATCTACATTTCATAATCTCTTCAATAAAACAGTTACCAAATGCTGCCAAATACAACATAATTTCTTTGGAATAAGATTATGCAAAGATATGAGTAAATAAATGAAGACACCTGGCTGAAGATGACCAAAGAAGCTTCATGTTCCTCCTTGAAACCAACCATAACACAGAAAGAAAAAGAAAATTCCAACTTCCAGGAAACAAACCAAAAAAACCACACTCAAACGTTATTAAAAAGAAGAAAATATTATTAAAAAATTAAATTTCAAAAATATCACTATTTCTATGACAGTTTTACACTAAAACTATTATAGTAATTCTATGCTGTGGAATATTATAGAGCAATTAGAAACAATAAGGTAGATCCACATGTACTGACATGAAAAGATTTCCAAGAAATATATTAAATCTCCAGACCAAAAGGAAAATGACAAGCACCCAGAAATCAACCCTGAAAGCACAGAAGTGTATAACCTTAATGACAGAGAATTCAAAATAGCTATCATAAAAAAGCTCAATGAAATATAAGAAAACAGACAATTCAATGAAATCAGGAATTTTTTCACAAAAGAGATTGAAACAATAAAGAAAAATCCATCAGAAATCTTAGAGCAGTTAGCCTTCGCTAAGTGATTTCAGAGATTTGATCAGTTTTAGAACAAGTAGAAGGGATCTTCCTAATGCACACCCCCTCTTTTCCCAGAGTGTGTGTGGCATGAGGGTGGAGGCTGCACGTGCAAGCCGGTCATGGCAAATATCACTTCAGCACTGGTTTCTGGGCAGAACTGCAAGATTTAGGGTGGAGTTATTTCCTTCTTTCCTCCTTCTGGGGTGCCTCCCTCTCCCCACAGTCCCCCAGGTGGGCTCAAGCACCCAGGATGGCAGCTATGATGATGGGTGACCCGAGTTCACTTTTGGTTGGAGAGGCCTACAAAAGGCCAGCAGCAGCCTTTTGTAGGCCACATTTCACATGTGGTGCCTCAGAGAGTCTTTGGAGCCGCAGCAGCACAGAACATCTGATTTCGCTTGTTTTAGTCTCAGAGAAACTGATACATGTTGTTTTGCATGTAGTAGCATCAAAGGGAATTTGTCCTGCAGTTCTGAGTGTGCCCTGCCCTGCCTGGCTCTCGACTCTTCATTTTTCTTGCCACATCTGCGTCTGTGGGTGCCATCCACCTGTCTTTCTCAGCACCTGAAGCTCAATGAGAAGCGCACACTGGCCTTGCCTCCCTGGAGTCTTCAAGGGCGCCCTGCTCTATGATCACGTACTTTGGGGCATTAGCTCTAAGCAGCCTGTCCATGGTGGCTATCTGGCTGGTGGCTCACCCTGCCTGGATGCCAACCTGGTTTCCACCCTTCTCCTTGAGCGAGTAGTGGACACCCACCCCAGCCTGCAGAGACTCCTGCCTGGGCTCTGCCAGTGAGCCTGGGGACCACCACTGTGAGTTTTGCAGGAGGAAGAGAGGAAGAAGTCCAAGCTCATACCCAACTATGTCTGGCCGTTAGTCCCTTCCAACCTCTTCAGATACTTAACCTGGTCATTTACTGGGAAAGTAACAGGTTTAAAACATGATTCCAGTCCAATGCCCACACCAGGGAGCAGAAGAACAGAGTCTGTCCCCATTAGTCCTGTTACCAGAGAGGCAGGAGCTGGGCAGGGAGCAGGACAGAAGGAAAGACCAGTGCTGCTGCAGCTGCTGTACTTGTCCCTCACCCACGCGTACCAGGTTTCCAAATGAGCCTGTGGGGCCAACACAGGCCACAGAGGAAAGGCTAGAGAGAAGCAAAATCCTTCTTGACTCTTCTTTTGGGTGTCCACTGGGCTCAGTGGAGGTCCAAATGCTTACCCCATTTCTAAGGAAGTGCTTTTGTGGGTCTTCAGACCTCCCCCCAGCTGATGGTCTCTGTCCTCAAGCCCCGGACAGAGGTGATGGTGCTCTGAGCTGACAGCTTGTGACAGCCCTTCAGGCCTGGCCTCTGAGGTCCACTCTCATCATAGGCAGAGTCCCCCTGAAGACAGCTCAGCCTGGGCCTCCTCCCAGCATTCACGCCTGGTGCTTGGGAAGCATGCACAGCCTCACACAGCTCGCTGTGGCCCTGAGGACCTGGGAGTTGGCCAGTCTCTGCCTTTAGAGCCTTGGGACAGGTGTCGGGTACCAGTCTCTGTGAACTTTGAGCCCCAGGGATGCTCCACATGCCTCAGCTCAACCTCACCCAGGGAAGACAGAGGCATAATGCAGAGACACTGACAACTCACTCAAAAAACAATCTCTCTTTTGGACTTCTGAACCCATAGGCAATGTGGGACCCCACAGCAGAGGAATCTCTCCTGGAAGAAGGAAACACACTACTATGGTCTGGTAGCTTGACAACACAAGAGTTATCTGGAGGGGAGAAAAACGTGGAAAGATCAGATGAGAGTGACTAAAAGCTGGTGTCTAATGCACAGCTCATACACGTTTACAAAATTAACATGTCAGAACAAAAATAAGCCTTTGTTCTTACAGCTCCTCACCTCCTTCTGAGATTTACTTGCTGCTGTGGGATCCAGGTGACCATCCAGAGCCCAAACGCAGCCCTGCAGGCTGTAGACATCAGACTGGAAAACCCTGCACCCTGGCATGGGAGGGCCACCGGGGGAATATTTGAGCCCCTGGAGCCATTTAAAATTTAGGAGAAACCAGCCATGAAGACTTGGACACCATCCTCAAGGGCAGTTCCTTGCCTTGGTCTGTGTGGATGCACGGTGAAGGAGGGTGCTCCTAGGCCCCAGTGGGTGTCAGAGTCCCTGGCCCACACCAGGTGTTGTCCAGTCTGTCCCCAACACCTCCACTCGGCCTGATGGAAGAGGAGACCAGCAACCAGTAGGGTGCTTACCTGCTCCCCAAACCTGCTGGTCCAAGTTGCACTGCAGGGATTCCAAAAGAACAGAGGATGTTTTGGGGGGGAAAATAACATCTTCCATCTGTCATTCATTGCTCCTGACTAGACACATTTCATCTTTACAACTGAGACCAAATGGACGGTGAAGGAGTCCTGAGAGGAGAGGGGATGTTGGAGATGCATGACAGCTATTGCTGGGTTAGCCGGTGTGAGCAACACCAGAGCACACTTCCTGTGACCCCATTCACTCCCATTCAGCTCTGGGCTCTCTGAAGTCCCAGGGAGCAGGGGCCAAGGCTGGGGCCTTAGGAGTCAGACGGGTCCGACCAGCTATGTGACCATGGGCCCAGTGCCTCCTGGATAGGGGGACTCAGGGAGACATAGTATGTGCCGATGCTCACTTATTATTCTGATTGCTGTTGTCTTTCCCCACCCCAGACGAGACGCTGGGCTGGATTCAGTGCACCTGCATCTATGGAGTGTCTGCCTGTGGCAGGTGCCAGAGGGGCAATGATGAAAAGGATGCTAAGGAATACTTTAGACCCATCGCAGGCATCACTCAAGAGGCGTGGAAAAGTAGAGGGTGGAGTTCTCAGGAATGGATTGAGTCTTTACAATATTTGTCCCCAAATGTCCTTAAATAAGACAGACTTTTGGTGCTAACGTGCCGCATTATTAAAACAATATGACAAAATAACCCTGTAGGAATTGTGTTCACGGGTTTCCATATCTGAGGGTCTCATCTTTGCAGGGCCTTGATCGAGTGCCAGGCCTGAGAAATACCAGACTTGCTGCCAGTGGCTGAGGACCCAGATGCCAAGATGTGGGGCTCTGAGCCTGCTGGCTGGGCAGGACACACTGCTAGCACGTGCTGTCTATGGGCATCCGATCCTTTCTTGACCTACTTGGTGTCAACGCCCATACTCTCTATTTTTGGGGTGGGACTTTTTCTAGCAGCGACAACTTGGCCCTCAGCTTCAAAAAGTATGAACCAAAGCATATGCTTGCCTTTTGAAATGCTGGGGCCGAGGGCTCTGTGGCCGCCCCATTTGGCCGCACTCTTCATTCCCATACTGGAACATTCACGCTATGTCTGCAAGAACAAGTTACTCCCTACACATGCAATACAGCAAAGCCTTTTTTCCAGGCACACACATGACATCCAGAGAGCTCATCATGGAGACACTGGGACCCCAAGGGGTTTGACCATGTAGAGTTCATCTTTCCTGCAGACACAACATTTCTATTTCTCCCTTTCTACCCTGGCGCCTTTTTTTGGTTTCTTACTCAGTTGGGTCCTTTGGGAAGTGGGTGCTGAGCTGTGTAGGAGAGCGAGAGGGGTGTGGGGGCTGATGCCTGATATGAAGGAGAAGGAAGCCCAAAGAGGCAGGAGACCCTCCCAGGAGCCTCACTGGCCCAGCAGGGAGGTGGGAGCCATGGTTGCCCCTGGAGGAGCCTGCAGATTGGAAAGCCCAGCCCAGCGCCCTCCTCCCCAAATCTCCCCATGTGCTCCATCCTGGGGCACTGCCACTGGTGGCTTTCAGCTAGCTGCTGGTCTTGCAGCTCAGTGGAGAGCTCTCTTGTGAAGAGGCTCTGAGCGGTGCTCTGTGAGGACAACACAGCCCATCTGCCGTGTCGTGTGTGCAGGTAAATGCCCCTGCTCACCTTTGGGGAGCAGATTCTCCGGGTCCAGGAAATGTCCCTCCTGAGGGGACACTCAGAAGAGGGAGGTCAGTGGTCAAACCACAGCCCCGACCTGCTGCAGCTGGTCCTGGGGCCAATCTGACTGTCATTGCCTCCCCTCAGCTGTCCCTTCTCAATGCTACTCACCCTGAGACCCCCTCATCTCAGTCGTTCCCCGGGTGGGTGATGCCAGACTTCCTTCTGCTCACACGCTGGTCAAGAGGGCAGTGCATGTCCACTCATGATCACTATGCCTAGGAGCAACTGGTCTGCACATAAGAGCTGCCTGCCCACTGAAGTCTAGTTACGAAAGTGTTGGGAAGAACCATCTGGAGCAGGAGTCACGCTGGTCTCCTCCCAGAGGAACTCAGTTTGAGTCTGCCCAGCACTTCAAAGGCCCTGCCATCCAACTCAGCAGAAGGAAATGACCCACAGCCAAGAAGCTGGCCCTGTGGGGGCTCACTGACCTCAACCGTAACCTTGCTGGGGTCAGCCTTGAGAGGTCCCAGCCATAGGTGGGGGTTGCAAAGGCCACTAGGCCAGCTAAGGTGACTGATCACTGCACTTTTGCTCCACATCAAGTTCAGAAACTCCACTCAACTCCTCCACTGCCCCTTCTGAGAGGCACAGCCCCCGGCCACACCTCCTCCATCCACTGTCTTAATCCAGAATACTTTCATCATCCTATAAAGCTTCCTCATGCCTATTAGCGGTCACTTCTCACTCCTCCCTCCCTTCCCCACCCCCTGACAAACACTAATCTCCCTATCTCTATGGATTTGCTGACTTGGGACATTTCTTATAAACGGAATCCTACAATATGAAAATACCTAGCATGATGTTGTCAAGGTTCATCCATGTTATAAGTGTGTGTCAGAACTTCATTCCTCTTTATAGCTAAATGATATTCCATTGCATGGAGAGACCACCTTTGGTTATCCATTCTTCCGTTGGTGGACAGTTGGGTTGTTCCCACCCTTTGGCTATTGTGAATAATGCTGCAATGAACATGCTCATTCATGGACTTGTCTGAGTCCCTGTCGCAATTCTTTGGATCACTCAAGTTTTGTAGGCTCTCAATGCACCTTCCAGGAGTTTTCTATTTCCCTTCACAAGCTGTACGTTTCATTGTCCTACTGTCTGGCAGACCCAGTCCAAGGACACTGGAAAGCTAGTTTTGCCATCGATCTCAAAGTGCAAGGGTCACAGGGGTGAATTTTTTCTTTATGAGCATCTGGACCAATGAGGGTAATTGACTACAAATACCAGAGGAAACTCTAGCTAATTTAAGCAGAAATATACTACAAGGAGATGATCCTGTAGTTCACAGAATTCACAAATGTCTGGACAATCGGCCTGGAGAATGTGCAGGAAGCAGGGGGCCATGGGACACCCCAGCCCCACCCTAGGAAGAGCCCAGTCAGTAGGCGACCCTAGGCCTTCAGACATGGGGCTGAGGCCACAGGTATCACTCATTGGGATCTGCGCTGTGTTAACACAGCTCCCTGACAACACCTTGATTTCAGACACCTGGTCTCAGAACCGTGAGAGAATGTTTCTGTTATTTTAAACCACCAACATTGTGGTGATTTGTTACAACAGTCCTAAGAAACTTACACACACACACACACACTCACACAGGCCAATCTCATGCCCAGGGGTAGTGCTCTCCACCTCAGGCTGAATCACAACCCATTGAAACGCCCACTTGAAGACTGGAGAACAACTTCTGCCTGTGGTCCTGCAGGGGCTGGGCCAGGTATCTTCACATAGACACACCTCCTGTACCTTTTCTGTGCAGACCACCCCTGCCTCCTTGTCTACTGGACAACAGGACGCCTTCTTGACTCAGCTGAAGTGGTGCTGCTCAAATCACCAATTTCAACAGACCAGTGTTGTTTTTCTAATTCATGCAGGTTCCCTCTGGAGGCTCTGGGGAGGATCCATTTTCTCACGTTTTCCAACCTCTAGAGGTCACTGCATCCCTTAGCTCCTGGGTTCTTCCTTCAACTTCAAGGCCGGCAGTGTCCAGCAGAGTCCTCCTCACATCACATCACTCTGACTCTGCCTCCGTCCTCACGTCTTCTCTCCTCTGACCTTCCTGCCTCCCTCTTCCACTTGTAAGAAATATGATTACTCCGGGCCCACCTGGACAATCGAGGATGTCTCCCATCTCAAGGTGAGCTGACCAGCCCCTTAATCCATGAGCACTTTCATGTCTCTTTGCCTTGAAACCTAACATATTCAGAGGTTCTGGCCCTTGATTGGATGGGAAGGGCATTGCATGTAGTGTTGTTAGAGAATCAGTGAGGATCCGTCTCTCTGACATGAACAATTCCAAGGGCCTCTGGGTGGGGCAGTGAACACAGAATGCAAATATACCTTCCTGCCTACAGCAGCCATTGATGGAGTCATTGGTGTGTGAGGAGCCATGAAAGGGGAACACAACAGGGTGGCTGACCCTCCTCAGAAGCAGCTGGAAGAAGTCTCAAAAAAGAGAGCCCTGAGCTTTGTGGTTCCCATATGCGTGATGCACCCCAGCAGGGGTGCAGCATGGTTGGGGCTAGAGGGTTCACAGAAGGTTATGGGGCCTGGTAAAGTTGGATTCACCCACCCCTTGGAGCAAGAACTTGGTAGCAGTGGGAATGTTCTGGAGCCTTCCCCCTGCCATGCACTGGCACACACACATACACATGCACTCACACACAGACACATATGCAGCACAATATGCACACACAGAGACACATACACAACTCCGCATATGCACACACTCAAAAAACACACATGCACACATGCGTCTACGCACATACACATGGATATGTGTGGGCACAAAAGACATATATGCACGTGTACACATGCTGCATACAAATAGAAAGAAACATATGCACAGAGAGACATGTGTACACAGGCATACCCACATGCACACAAACACACAAATGCACCCACACATGCACAGGAGCAAGATGATGCCATTTGCATTTGGTAGAAAGTTCTGGGAGCAGAATGGAGTAGGAACGAGGGGCAGGGAAAGCAGAGACCACTCAGGGTGTGTCAGTCAGTGCAGTCACCCCAGTACTCACAAGTCTGGAACGGGGGAAGAGCAGCAGTAATAGAGGGAGGAGGTGGATTAGGGGCGTGTGTGGGGCCAGCAGACCTGGTGGTATGGGTAGCAGACATGAAGGTCAATGTGGTCTCCCAGGGTCACTGAGGGCACTGATGGGAGTACAGAACACAGGAGCCAGGGTACATTTGAGGGAAAGGAGATCAATTCAGCCTGCAAGGGGTGAGGGGGCTGCAATGGGAGCCATGGGCATCCTGGTGGGGGCATTTAGAGCAGGCTGGACACTTTGCTTGTAGTTCAAGAGGTCTGGTAGGAAAGGGCGGGGTGGCGACATCAGCTCCAAGGCTGGAGCTGGAGCCTGGACTAGGACCAGCTCTCTCAGGGGAGCTTGGAGTGACCAGGGCTGGTCCAGGATCCCTGGGGCTAGGGCAGCAAAGACCATGGGAGTAAGGGGTACATACGAGGAAGCCATTGCTTTATCTTGCTAGCTCTTAATGCAGAGGTGTACTGCTTCCCATTCTGATAACATTCTCCCTTCCAGATAAGCTTTCTCAGAAGAAATCAAACCCAAGAGTAATGATGGCTAATTATGCAAAATTAAGAACATAAATTCACAGGATCCCCCCCAAAAATGATTTAATCACCACCTACAAGTCAAAATGAGGGGCCTTTATGAAGATGAGGGAGGAGCAGGATCCTGTCTCCAGGTCAGCCCAGGGCCAGACAGGTGAGCAGGGAGGAGGTGTAGGGTCCCCCACCCAGCCCTGCAGCTGTCCCTTGTGACTGCTGGACTGAGTCTGCTCTTCGTGCTGTGAGCTGAGGGACCCAGTTTATTCCTACCCACACTGTGGAGGTCATTTGAGAGTCTCTGGGAGGGCTGGGCAGTGGGCACGTGTGTGTCCCAGGTCAGCCACCTGCACTGGGTTAGGGTCTCAGTCTTGTTGTTCAGAACCCCAGGTGGACTTGGGCCAGAATTTGCTCTCTTGTGTCTTTGATGGTGTCTCCCAGGCAGAGCGGGACATCTTCTTGCCCAGCAGGGGAGAGGGGAACTCAGTGAGGCCTTGGACAGATTTCCATCCACAATGGGTCCCTGCTAACCCCTTACTCCTGGTGAAGTTATAGGCAAGTCAGGTAGCTTTTCCAAGACATAGTTTCCTCAGAGGCTAAAGTCATGTTTTGGAAGAAACTTTACATATTATAAGCCCATCTATAAATGTGAGGACTGTTGTCCCTGTTATGTGTTTATATTTTGCAAGACTACTGCGCTGGGGTTGCCATTAAAAATCAAACACATTGTTACAAAACGTGTTGTCAACTTCAAAAATCCATGGTGCTGTTGGAACAATATTTGAGGTCTGCAAATATCTAAGTGCCACCCAGTCCCTAGTCACTACCCTCCCACAGGGACCGTCACAGCCTCACCTCTTTGTGAGCCCTCTGTGCCTCTTGTTGGTACTTATGTGACCTGGACATCCCTGACACTCAGGCCTGGGCTCCAGGCATCCCCAACTGTACAGTACAAGGTTTCTGCCCCCTGTCTGCCCATTTGCCTCCCTATGCCCACTGTCCCTCTCTCGGAGCTGGTCAACATGCCGGCCTCAGTCTTGTCCACCCGGGCCTGAGGACCCAAGTTCCCCTCTCTTTGCCTTTTCCTTCTTAAATGCCCATGTCTAGGTCCTCCCTCTCCCCTACCCCTGAAAAGACTGGTCTCATTCAGTTCTGAGAGTTGTCCTTAGCCTCTCAAGGAAAGTGATTCCCAGCAGACCCAGGAGTGAGGTGGGAGCTGGTGCTGGGAAACCAGATCCTGGTGGTTGGTCACACCCAAAACCTGGGGAATATCATGCAATGTGTGCTCATCATCAGAATGAAACTGTACTTGATTTCAGGGGAAACGGTTTGGCAATAGTAATGGTTAGAGGACCTGAGGCCTTCAACGGTGTCAGGACAAAGGAAGGTCTGGACACATAATCATTATAATTTTCATCCCATGTTCCTCAATTAAATGAATGGTCGGATGGATGCTGGATGGATGGATGATGAATGGTTGGATGACAGGGTAGTTGATGCAAGGATAGTGAGTGGATGGGTGAATGGATGGATGGAGGGGTGGGTGGATGTGTGGTTTACCGTTGGATGGATGAATGAGGGATAGATGAATGGATGAATGAATGGTGGATGGATGGATCATGGGTGGATGCATGATGGATGGATGGATAGATGGATCGATGGATACCTATGAGGCCAGGATTACTAAAGCACACATGGACACCTCTAAGGTAATGGGGTCTAGATCCACTTGACCATCACTGTGAGCTCCATGCACATTTGCTCCATCCTCTCCTCTTGCTTGCTCACACCTTCCTTGATCTGGATTGGGGGCATGTTCAGTTCTGAGAGGGATCCAATTTCTTTTGGAGTTCACCTCTCAAAGGGCCCATTAACTGCCCCTCCTCTTCAGGATCTTAGGGCCATGGCAGCTCCTATGGAAATCTTACAGGACGTTTCCTATTAGTGTCAGCTTCCTATGCTGATCAGATGGGAGGGTGAACCCAAGTGTGGGGACACATGGCTGTTTGTCTCCCACAGCTCCCTCAACCATTTGATCTCTCTTTCTCTATTTCATCCAACTTCACAGTCCATATTCCTTGAGCTATGCACATCTGCTCCGATATTAGTCATTTTAGAGACATCTGGGCTCAGTTCTATCAGCTTTTTGCATTTTTCTCCCTAAAGCTCTTATTACAGACATCCTTTTATTCCAGCTTTGAGGAAAATGGTATAGAAAGCCCTGGGCTAGAGCAGTAACCTCGAGGAAAAGTGGTATCAGCCCTGCTGCCCTTCAGCTTCACAATGAACTTCAAGGTCATTTGGTTTTCAAGATGCTCATCATGTGGGTGTTCTTCCCTCCCCTCCTACTTCCAAGCTCCCCAATCCTGAGCCTGGGGTCCTGGAAACAGACCTCACTCCCCACCTGTGCTCTGGAGCCAGGCCGCAGCCTGCCAGTTGATCCAACATCCTCTACATTATTAATGTGCTGGTTTTTCTAGCAGACTCAACACAATAAAGATGGTGGTGATGGTAACGAACGTAACCGTGAGTCACCATTGTGTACTGAGAACTAATTCTGGGGTGGTTCTCTGAAAAATGCTTTACCCACCTTACCTCATTCACATCTTGCAAAAGCCCTGTGCTGCGGGTGCTTGAGGAAGGGGAGTCTTTGTACTTCTCATGTGAGCTAGAAATTCGATAGATTGATAGGTATTGGTGATCTCTGAGCCTGGAATATAAGCTTCGGACTGGCTTCTGTTGAGACAAGGAACAGAGGTCTCTTGTCTACAGGACAGGTGGGCAAATGGGCAAGGGGAAGACAGTACCACTGTCATCCTGCTATAGCCGGTGCGGCCCAGGTAGGCTCACCTGTCGGCTCAGCACTGTAAGTGGGATGGGCGGGGGCGATGGGCGGGATATTCCCCACAGTAGGCTGACAGCCTCTTCAGGATCCTGTTGGGCGCTGTCAGCAAGATGAGCTTTATAAGTCCTTAGAATAGGCTTGAGGGGGCAATTCTGAAATCTGTTAATGAGAGGCCAAAATTCCCATCCTTCAGGGACAAGAGGAATTAGTCAGGAGGTTGAATGTTCCGTAGATCATTCTCTCCGCCCACCACACTTGCTGGGTGTTGTTTTATAACATCCTGGTCTCTGGAGACACAAAGAGAAATCAGATGGAGTCTTCAGCCCAACCTTCACCGTCTCCTTGAGCAGCAGGTGGACAAGCTTGTCCCAAGAGGAATGACAGTCCTGCCACCTGCAGCCCGCAGCCTCATCATGCTTGAGATGCGAGGACTTCACCAAGGAGTGTGTTCCTGGCTGAGATTGGGGGAGGAGGAGTTTGCAAGATTCATTGGACAATCTCCTGACCGTTCATTCTATGTGGCCACATTGGTATTTCCTGGGGACATTGGTGGGGGAGGTCATGGGGGTCCGTGAGCTCAGAAGATCATAGTAGTGGAGGCTGATGAGAGGTGATGGAAGGGGCTACAGGATTGACCCTATCTTTTAATTTTGTTTGAGTAAAGATGGTTCAGAACCCCAGGCCAGGCAGGGGCTGGGCCGAATGGATAGGCTAGTGGCGCTTCCCTGGGTTGGGGGAGGCGGGATGGGCGTTGAGTGAAGAATGAGGAGGGTGCCTTTTGGTTTCAACAGTCGGGGCTCACCCCCTGGAGACCTTGGGATGCTTCCATCACCAGAACAGGGCTCCAAGGTGGCTTCTGTTGTCCAGGAAGCCCAGTGGATTGAAAGTACTTAAAGTGCCCTTTGTGGAATCATCACCTCGAAATTCAAAACCTGTAAGTGGCCACTGGCTCAGCTGCATGGAGGGCCTGGGCTTCCAGGGGGCAGCATTTCTGCAGGAATGTGCCAGGTGACCACCTAGACTGTGAATTTGGATGAGGACTCATGTGATAGAGCCCCCCTCGCCTGTCCCTTGAAAACCTCAGATCATCACCTCGGGAGACAGTTTTCCCTCTACTGCTCAGAGCCATCAGTTATTCCGGCTGGTCCCCACACGCAGCTCGTGTTCTTTCCACACCATATCCACGAACCGACTTTCTCCAGTTTCCCAGAGCCCAGACACACTCTGCTGGGCACCCCTCCACCTGTGAGCCTTTCTCACTGAAACTGGCCCCATCCCCAGGGACAGGACACCTGTGCTTCCTCTACCTCACAGAGTCATCACCCTCAGGGGACATGACACCATGCTGATACAGTTCCATCATCTTCTCTTATTCCATCCAGAGACTCAGTAAAGAAGTTTGGGGTTCAGGTCAGCTGCTCCTAAGCTCCCTGCAACATATGGGAATACTTGTCCAAACAAGCCTCAGGAAGCCTTGGCTGATGACAGTGATCTGAGGCCAGCAGAGAGACCTGGGGTGGACAGCATCCCTGCCAGCCACCGGACACGTCTACTCTGTACTGCTGGGGATCTGAGCTTGCATCCCTCCTGACCTCGCAGCTCCCTGCACTGGGGCCTCCCCCACTCTGTTCTCCCGCCTTCAGGCATTAAGACCCTCCCCAACTGCATGAACCCCAACAAGTCCAAATGGCCCTAACCCATGTTGCTTCCAGGGTGGAGACCCATCATCAACACCTAGTTCATCCTGGAGAGGGACCATGGCATTGCTTACTTCCAAGACAAGATGAATAACCAGGACATGCAGATGATGAAGCTCTTCAGTGGGGGTCTCCACAGGGCAGGAGGGGCCTTAAAAGCAGTGGTGTGGCCACACAGAGTGGGATACCTACCTGAGCCAGCACATCTAGCAGCTGCACTGAGCCTATGGGCCAAACTGCACCCTGTGCACTGATGGGGGAGTGTGTGTCTGTGTGTTCACCTGTGTGTGCACTTCAAGGTGTGGGTGTAAGGCCGCACTGTCTGTCTCTCCACCACCACTCTGAATCGACCCCTTTTGTCACCCTGCATCCACCCAGATGATCTTTCTGACATCCTGGACCCTCAGGCCCTGTCCTCCGCCCACCTTCACTCAACTCCCACCACCCACTGCCTTGGCATCACTCTGAGCATTTAACCATCTCCACCATGACCGACACCCCCATTTATGGCCAGCCCATTCTAGCTAGTACCCACCAGTGTCTCTCCAGCCCACCCACTGGAGGTTCCCTCCCCTGATGAGTCCTCAGCCCACTGGGTCTCCGTCTGCCAACCTTGTTCCACGTTCGCTTTCCTTCCCCTACGTCACGTCCTTCCTTCCTCTGCACACACTGAGCTCCAGGACAGCCCCACGCTCCTGTCCTGCAGCTCTGTCCTGTTCCTTCCATGGTCCTGGCCAGGTGAAATCCACCCTGGGACCCAGCTCTGCACCTTCTCTGCACCTGCCCCAGCTGTGAGAGGGGCAGAGGCTGGTGCAGAGCCAGGGCTGGTCCCACCGTCACATCATGACGGCAGACCACAAGGTCCCACGGTGCTGCCCACACCCCTCCCAGTGTCCCTGGGTCACCTCACTCCTCCCCGCTCTAGGTGCATTTCACATGTCCCTTCTCTCCTCACCATCCACCCCTGCTTCCCTGTGCAGGACAAACCTTTACCGCTAACAAGGCTCAGTGCATGGATTGTGGACACTGCAGTGTGCACGGTTCGGTGGAGCAGGTTGTGGGCATGGTGTGCACACATGTTGCCAGCTGGGAGAGGGCTGAGGTGCAGCTTCTGAGACTCAGACTCCCCCAGGGAGAGGCCAGGCCCAGGCGGCAGGGAGGGGAAGACACCCTGGAAGGGACAAGGGCCACACCAAGAGACTGTCCCCTCTCCAAGATGAACATCTCAGAGGGCTTCAGGTTCTAATGGGCCAAGCTGGGAAGATGGGACTCCACTCAGGAGTGGAGGCTGGGGGCTGATTCAGGTGAGGGGGAAGAGAGTGTAAGGTCACTGGCTCCTGGAGGCCGGGCACTGACAGCCTGAACCCCCTCCTCTTGGTGTGGACCCCCTGCAAGACGTCAAATGCAGGAATGTCCCTCATGGAGGGGCTGTAGCAGGGTGGACAGAGCAACCCCTGAGCCCAGGGAGTTCCACACCATCCCATCCACAGAGGGCAAGTCTCTGCTCTCCCGGGCCAAGGGACCCCCTTTCATGTGGTGTCTTCAGATAAGGGGACCACCCCTGGGCCCTCAGCCACCCAGGTGGCTCCTTGTTTCAGGTGGCTCCTGTCCCCAATAGAAAAAAGTACAATGAAGAGTATAGACAAGACCCATAATCCCACCACTATATCCACCTCCCCTAACTCCCAGGTCTGTTTCCTTGGGTTTGAGTGTGGATCAAACTGGGAAATTTGATTTTGGCTTTTCATGGCATTTCCATCACCCTTCCGACTCTCCAATGTCCACGCTGGAAGGACTAACCAGCTAGAGATCACCCGATTAGTTAACCTCCTGTATTTATAGAGGGGCAGGAACCGAGATGGGGAAGGAAGGAGGAGCCCCAGGCCTTTGGCCCTTCCTCCTGCACCTCAGCATCAGCTCTGCTCTGTCCCCTCACCCTCACCTGGAGCATGTGTCTTGACTGGATCCCCATCCTGCACCACCCTCCACCACAGGCCATCGTTCACCAGCTCCCCAGTCCAAAGAGTTAAGGGTGGCAAGAACAACTACAAGAGCCATTAGTTATGGAGTTCTTGCCCTGTGCCAGCAAGGAGTTAATTATCTCACCGAGTAAGAGAGAGGTTCCAAAAGTCACCCATTTTACAAATGAAGAAACTGAAGCCCAGAGAGTTAATCTCATGGCCAGGGTCTCTGAGGTAGGAAGAGGTTACATCCAGGATATGAATGTAGACCCATAAGTCTGGAGTCTCGCACTAACACGTGTGCTTTGGGACTAATCAGTAAAAAAGTTTATAATCATGAGACTGGATTTGCAAGTTGGAGCATAGCATACATACCAGCAAGTACAGAAATCATACTTGCATTGATCCGTGAATTATCCAAAGGGAACAAAACCGCTAACCAGTACCCACAAAAAATAGAACATGACTAGCCCTCCAACAGCCCTCTTATGCGCCCCTCCCAGGTCACTTCCCTCTCTCTCCCAAGGGGAACCAATATTCTAACTTCTGAATTTGTTTTTCTTGTCTTTGAACTTTATTTAAATGGAGTCATACAGAGTGTCTTCTTTGGTGTTTGGCTTCTTTCATTTTGCTTGTAAGATTCATCAATATTCTTGAATGTGGCTGTAGTTAATTTTTATTTCTGTATAGTATTCCACTATAAAACATATAACCCATTTTATTTATCCATTCCACTGCTGATGCAGAATGGGTTGTCTACAATTTGATGATATGCCAAAAAATGCTGCTCTGGACATCTTGTACATCTTTTGGTGAACATATGAACATATCTGTGTTGGGTATATACCTAAGCGTGGAATTGTTGGGTCATGGAGTATGTGTACGTCCACCTTTAGGAGATACTATCAAAGAGTATCAAAGCGGATTAAACAGTTTGCACTCCCAGCTGTGTATAAAAGTTCCAGTTTCTCCGCATCTCCACCAACCCTTGGTGCCGTCAGAGGTTTGATTTTAACCGTGGTGGTGTATGTGTAGTGGTAGCTCATTGTGGTTTTAATTTGCATTTTCCTCCTGAGTAATTACGTGGAGCCCTTTTCCATTTCATTGTTCCCATTTGGTTATCTTTTTTTTGAAGTGCCTAGTGAAATCTCCCCTTTTATTCTCGTGGATTGTCTGTAATATTTTTATAAATTTATGCCAGTTAGTCAAATATCCTATATGAGAGTTTTGTGTCAGATAAATACATGGCAAGTGTTTATCCCCTTTGTGCCTGCCCTTTTTCCTCTCTTAAAAGTTTCTTTTCACTGACAGTTCTCATTTTCAATAATTTCCTGTTTATCTTTTTGTTCCTTATGTTTACTGTTCTTTGTGTTCTGCGAAATCTTTGGCTGCCCCAAGATCTTGAAACTGTTTTTCTAAGGTACTTACTAGAGAAGTTGTTGTAGAAACCCCCGTTTAGATTTAAAATCCACCTGGAATTGATTTTTGTTGGTACAGCCGGTATGGAAAACAGTGTTTTCTCAAAGATTAAAGATCAGAGTTTTCTCAAAAGATTACAAATGGAACTCTCATATGATGCAGCAATCCCACTACGGGGTATAGTTCCAAAGGAAATGAAATCAGTATCTTCAAGTGATATCTGCCCTCCCATATTCACTGCAGCACTTGTCACAATGTTACCGAACCAAAATGAGTTCCCTATTTGGTGAGTTGAAATCAAAGCCTTTACTAGAAGTTGTTCTCACACAAAGTACAATTCATTTGCCGCAAATAAGGGGACCATAGGGAATCACTTCCAAAGCTGTGGCCCTCTCAGCAAGGGAAAACAAGTGCCTTTTATTTTTGGTAGGGAATAAATATTCAAAAGGAAAGTTTCGTCCTCACGTATAGAGGTGGGTATAAGCCAGCCCAGGCATAGTTTGAAAACGTGCTTTCCCCTACCTTTCATGTTATGCTAATAAGGCTTAAGCTCCTCCTGGGGTGGAGATCTTAACATTAAAATGAAGCAAAAGTAACTTTGGAGACTTCTTGGCCCATCTGTGCAGGCGTTGCTTTTGCAGTGCAGTTTGGACTGGTTCAGGGTGGTTGGTGATTGCGTCTCTTAACGTAACAGAGAAACAACTTTGAGAAAGAGTTAAGGGCCCGGCCTGGTGGCGTAGTGGTTGGGTTTTGGCGCACCGCTTCAACAGCCTGTGGTTCGCAGGTTCGGATCCCTGGTGCCGACCTATGCACCGCTCATCAAGCCATGCCATGACAGGCGTCCCGCATATCAAATGGAGGAAGATGGGCACAGATGTTAGCTCAAGGCAAATCTTCCTCAGCATAAAGAGGAAGATTGGCAACAGATGCTAGGTCAGGGCTAAATTTCCTCACCAAAACAACAAAAAAGAAACAGTTAAGTGCTTTCGAAATTGCCTTTGAATTACTCGGGGCAGTTAGTTGGTGACAACAATAGCCAAGATATGGACACAACTTAAGTGTCTGTTGATGGATGATTGGATTAAGAAACATTACATGTATCTACAATTAAATATTATCCAGCTTTCAATATGAGAGAAATCCTGCCTTTTCTGACAACACAGTTGAACCTGGAGGACATTATGCTAAGCATAATAAGCCAGACACTGAAAGACAATCACTGCATGATCTCATTTACAAGTGGAATCTAAAAACGTCAAACTCGTGGAAACAGAGAGTGGAATGTGCCTACAAGGGATGGAGGTTGGTGGGTGCGAGGGGAATGAGAGATGTTGGTCAAAGGGTACAAACTTTCAGTTATAACATGAGGATGTTTTCAAGATCTAATATAGAACGAGGTGACCAGAGTTAATAATAATGC
The DNA here is from genome assembly GCF_020826845.1 of Diceros bicornis minor. Lineage (NCBI taxonomy): Eukaryota > Metazoa > Chordata > Mammalia > Perissodactyla > Rhinocerotidae > Diceros > Diceros bicornis. Next base: position 662,820 of record NW_026691076.1, read on the forward strand.
ATTGTATACACAAGAGAATTGATCTTAAGAGTTCTTAGCATTAAAAGAAGGGGGAGTTATTACAGGAGGTGACGGAACTCTTCATTAGCTTGATTGTGGTATTCATTTCACAATGTGCACATACATGAAATCATCACATTGTACACCTTCAATATATACAACTTTTCTTTGTTAATCGTACCTCAATACAGCTGGAAAAATATTTGTGCTGACTTCAGAAAATGCTTACAAATTAATGTGAATGAGGAAAACAAGAAGTGAAAGCACAAATGCAGCAGGGCCTGGGAGAAAATTTGCCAAATGTTACCCGTGGGTGATACTGGCCTAGAGCAAGTTGACTCGAGGGAAGCCGTGTTGTAACTTAGAGTAACGTCTGACTAGCTCACTCAAGCTCTGTGTGTTTTACCTTGCACTTAGCCTAGCAGATAAACAGCTCTCGGAAATAATCCTGGCTGACACACGTACATCCCAAGAGTGATCGATGATTACTTTATTCTTTTGAGTTTCTTAGGAACATGACGACCTCCTCAGGAAGATCGTCTATGCCGGCATCCATCATCGATGACAACTGAAAGACCTGGTGTGATGTCTCCAGTCTCCGATGCCAGATGGTCAATGTTCCTGAGCCCCCTTCACAGCCCACTAGTCCCTACAGAACTGCCTCAGATTATGTGCTTGTTTAAGATGGTCTCTGGGACATGAGTCCATCATCTTCCGATTTTGCTAGCTAATCGAGTAAATCCCTTTCCTCACCACCGACTCATCTTGTGATTGATTGGCTTCAAGGTTGCAGCAAGCAGAAGGAGCCTTTGCTCGGTTACACGGGCAGGGATTAGCAGCGATTATTAATTTCTTCTTTACACCTTTCTCAATTTCTCACATTTTTTAAAAGCACATTCACTTCACCAGGAGAAAACCAGCAGCAATTGTGAGTCACAACAAAAGGTGGAGAGATGAGATTGTGCACCCCTATCCCTCCTGGCCCCAGGAGGGCTGGAGGGAGAACAGTGGGCAGTGCAGGCAGCCCTGACCCTGCTTGGCCCAGTTTCTCCTTCCCCAGAGCCTTTCAGGTGTCCACCAGGCCCCACCAGTGTGGCTGCAGAGCTCCTGCTGCAGGTGGCCCCCATCAGGGTGAAGCCCAGCTGAGTGGTGGCCTCTGACTGACCAGCAGGACCTAGTTTGTGATCTTGGTCACAGGTGGGCAGGACCGAGGAGGGTTGGTAGCTCAGTTGGAGAGTGGTGGTGGGAGGCTGGACAGGGGCTGGGGCAAAGAAGAGCAGGGGCCTGGGAGGGAGTCCCAGCAAATGAACCAAGGGTTGACAAGGGGCAGGGCTATGTCTGAGAGATGCTAAGGAGCACAGTGGGGTCAGTGGGGCTCAAGGAAGCTTCCCAGGGCTGCCCTTGACAAGAGTCTCCCTCAAGGTCACACAAGGCCCCTGACCCTGTGGCCTTCAACCCAGCTCCAAGGCCAAAGGGATCCTTCCTTACAGAAGGTGAAAGGACCAGAGCACTCTGGGGCTCTAAGTGTTTCAAAGTCTTTGTTAATATGCTCCAAGTGCAGAGTGCCCATGCCTTCAGGGACCAGCCACCTGTGTTGATTAGGAGCACCTTCTTTATCCCCAGTGACTAAGCGAGGTCAGAGCTAGAATGTCCTTCCCCAGTTTTCCCAGGGGTTCTTACCTGGGCACCCTGGGTGTGGGTTGGGGGTGGCGACAATTCTTCAGTCTGTGGCATGTTCTGCCTCCTTAAATGACAGTGGTCTCCCCCGTTCGCTGGCACAGCCCAAAGAGCCTCCACACATTTCCCAAAACCCGGGAGACACGGTGCCGCCCAGGGCAGTGTGAGAACCCGGCCAAGCTCAGCAGGTAGAAACTCCAGGAACACTTTTCCTGACCGTCAGTTCCACACCAGGTGTACTTGCTAGCTGAAGGAGGGCATTGGTGACACTTTTTGCACCTCCAATTCCCCATATGACATGGGGACAATGCTGCTCCCAGGGTGGGGATTCTGTGCCGTTGAATGAGATCAGTGCATGTGGAGCAGGCAGTGCAGCGGTAGTTGTCAAGGTGAGTAGAATCAACGCAGGGAGGGCAGATATGGAGACACGACTGCACCTGCTCCTCCAACACTCCTAAGGATAAAATGTGGTAAAATTCATGCCTTCCCACTCATCTAAAATACCAGCGCCCACCTTGAGTCCCTATCCTGTCCTCCCCACAGCCCTGTGAACTCTACTCTGGGCCATTCATGGGACCAGGGAGTTCTGGGACTCAGGGCCAAGGTTTTCCCGGAGATTTCTCATCTGGGTGGTGGTTAGGGAGGTCCCCAGTCCCTTCTGCTCTGTGCTTGGTGCAGGACACCTGGGGCAGCCCTGAGCTGGAGCATCAGTGATCTGAGGCTGTTCTCCTTCACTCTGCTGGGCTGACAAGGGGACTTGCATCTGGCAAGCTCAGCCATCTGCGCAGGGGTGGAAATCCCAACTCAGCAAAATGCCAGGGCTGCCAGTGCCATTCTCTGCTTCATGCCTCAGCTCTCCTGGGCACCGCCATCTTGCATGACCTTTGCCCTCACTCCCCAGTGGAAGAGCCCATGGCCACGTTTCCTACTGGCTGAAGGCAAAGGCAGTGAGGGCAGCCAATGGCTCAGGGAGGCCTGAGGAGTGTGTCCTGTTGGTGTTGAGCATCTCTGGGCCCTGGCTGGACAGACACGTGCACGGGACGACAATGGTGTTCCTGGGCCAGGCTGCCGAGAGGCGGGGTGGGTCAGTGACTGGAGCCCCCACCTGGGATCCCGGGTGTGTCTTTGCCTCTGTGCTTCTCCCTGGTGAGGAAAGCTCAGACCCTCTGCAAAACACTCACGCCTCGCCCATCCCTACACCATCCCTGTACATTCCAGAGTGGTGAGAGCTCAAGGAGGAGAGAGTGAGGGATGAGGGAGCCCTGACCACCCCTTGTCCCTCACCCCCAATTAGAAAAATGTGCTCTGGCTCAACCGTCAGCATGGCCTCCCCTGGTTCCCAAGAAACCCCTTTCTCCCTCAGCCCCCAAAGCTAATCCATTAGAGACGTGCAGTGCCACCTCTGCACCTCCTTACTCCACGGGGGTCTCCAAAGCCGCCAAGCAGGTGTTGCCCATGCCACTGCCCTCAGCCCAGGGCACACATCTGAGCTGGAGAGGCATGTAGAACTCTCCTCCCCAAGATTCAGGGGGTCCAGAGCCCCTCAAGAACCAGCATTCTCCCCCTCCCACCAACTCTAGGCCACAGGCCCCTTGAGGAGAAGGAGGGAGCCTGGTGACCCAGAGCTGCCCACTGTGGTCTCCCACACCAGGCAACACTGCCTCGGGGACCAGTGTAGTGTCCAGAAGAAGACGACTGGTCTTGTGGGGCTTGTCCCCTCTGAGAGGACAGAGGAGGCCATGGAGGTCAGGAGAGAAGGCTCTGGGGAGATAGGAAGGGCCAGGCTCCCACCCCAAGCCAGAGCACCATTTGCCTGATAATCAAAGATGAACCGGCTCACCCACCTGGCAGCATTTCCCTGGAAGAACTTTAGGAGTCCCACGACCACCCTGGGCCGCCTATCTGAGCCTCTGGATCTGGAGGTGGGGACAACTAGGGCCCTTGCCAGCCCCAGCAAAGAGAGGAGCCTTGCGGAGAACCCACATGAGAGCAGAGCACTACAGCCCTGTGACTGAGGAATTTCTGATGCCACTCTCTGAGTGGACACTGGGCAGGGGTAGGAAGAAAATACCCCCAATATATCTGTGCCTACTCTATGCCAGGGCAGGGAGCAGCCAGTCACTGCTGTCACCTACATGGAGAAATGAAGTAGGTGTGGCTTCGTGAGTGGAACCTGGGGGAGGATGATGGAGTCTCCCAGCAATGGAAAGACATGAGCTTTGGCCTTTCAGGTTCCTGGATACTGTGCTGAGGGAGGGGCAGCAGCCCTCCATTCACAGAGGCCTCCTGGGAGGGGAGAAACCAGGGTGGTGGACCATGGTCAGCCCAGCAGAGGGCAGGCATGGGAAGAGTGGCGGGGCTGTCCTGAGGGGAGTGGAGCCCCGCTGAAGGAGAGACTTCTTCCTACCTCTCAGAGCTCATCTGGTTCTTTTCTTTCTTTCATTTTCAAATTAGAGGCAGCAAAAGGACAAGCTTAACTGTCTCTCATTCCCTTTCCATACCTTCAGCTTTGATGTCCACCCCTCTTATGACGCCTGCTCTCTTGGGAAGGTAAAGGCAGGAGCTGGTGGCTGAGGCAGCCTCTGGCCTTGAGGCAGGCGGCACCAGGAGTGGCTGGAGTGGAGGTAGGAGCCTGCGGCCCGGCCCCTGGCGTCTGTGGGCAGCCTGGTGATGAGGGAGTTTGTGGCTCTTGCTTCAAGAAGGTGGGAGGCTGAGAAAGCCAGGAGTGCAGGTGGCCCCTGCCCTCGGGTCAGGACAGTGTTCTGTGGACAGCCACACGTGTGTTAACACACACATGTTAGGTGTGAACATGTGCCGTGTCATCCACATTAGTGTGTGTGTGAGCACACGTGTGCAGAGCCCAAATCCTAGCTGAGGGACTGACTCATCCCGTATTTTGAGGCCTCGGTAGCATTCTTACCAGGGGGCCACATGTGGAGTTGATGGTGGTGTGGCAGGCCTTGCATGCAGGACTGCCTCAGCCCACTTGACTGTGTAAATCTGCTCTGTGGAGGGGCCAGAGGTGTCCCCAGCAGGGGCTCTGCTGTGCAGCGCGAGGCCTGGCAGTCCATGCAGCCCAAAGGGGCAAGACCTGCTGAGCCGGCTCTTCAGAAGCATCCAGTCCTGAGGATACTGTTCACAGGGAGAGGTTTTGGGTGCTGGTGCCCCCTCGCCTACTGGGGCTCATCCCTGAAGAGGGTCCAGCAAGTTGGAGAAGGGGTGGGAAGGGGGTTTGAAAAATAGGCCAAATTCATGTCCCAAGTCACAGGCCAAGCCCAGTGAGTGTCCCTGTCCCCTGCCTCAGTTTAGCTATTCAGGAAATGGTCCAGGGAAGAACTGAGCAGGGTTGGCTCCAAAACTGGGGTCAGACGGTAACAAACAAAAGATCCTGCTCTATGCCAAGATCATTTCTGTTACCCTGAGATGGGGTGAGGGGATGTTGGGGGTATACTGGGATTCTGCGGAGACTTACCCTGCCCAGGACCTCATCTTCGGGGGTCTAGCCCTCACCTGGCCTTCCCTAGGTCTCCAGCAGTAGCAGTGGCACTTACATCTGTCCCAAGGTCTGGAGAGGGGAGAACTGGGCAACCTTACACCCTGGTGGGGAACCTCACGCTTTCTTTCTTTCTTCAAGAAACATGAAACCCTCAAGATTCATGTACTATGTGATGGAGAGAAAAAATACCAACTGTTTCTCCAAAAAGACAATGTATTTTGTACTTTGTAAAGTATTAATTAAAATGGAGAAAAATATCATGTTGACTGAGGGCGTCTGATTTTGTGCTGCTCCAGGGCCACATCTCATCTCTTTCCTTCTCCATTCCATGGTCAAGGAACATGGCCAGGGGCTTGGAGGAAGGCAGAACAACCTTCCCATCCACACCCAGCATCTGAGAGAGGGCACATCCCCAGAGCGAGAGGGGCTGTATTAGTTACCTGAGGCAGGGTAACGAGTTGCCCCAAATGCAATGGATTAAATTGATTGTTTACGTGTCACCGTTTCTGTGGGTTAGGAATTCAGGAGCAGTTTGAGCAGCTGGCTCAGGGTCCCTCAGGATGCTGCGATCATCTGAAGTCCTGGCTGGGACTGCAGGATCTACTTCCCAGGTGGTTTATTCACAGGGCTGGCAAGTTGGGCTCAGCTGTTGGCAGGGAGCCTGTTCCTCTCCACGTGGGTCTCCCCATGGGGCTGCTTGAGTGTCCTCACAATACGGTGCCCGGATTCCCACAGGGCAAGGGATTCAAGGGCCAGTACAAGAGCCAAAATGGTTTTTTGGCCCCGAACCTCAGAATTCACACCCCTCTGCCTCCACCATACTCTGTCACCATACAGCCCTGCTCTGATTTGACACAGGAGGAGAACACACAAGGTTGTGAAACCAAGAGGCCAAGGTCACTGCTGCCATCTTGGAGACTGTCTACTGTGCCCACCATTCCTCCTAAACCTCTGGCAGAGGTGGCCCTGGGGGTTAGGGGGCTTGCGGAGCAGGACAGGGCCTTGCTGGTGGCAGGGGGAGGATCAGGGGCTGGATCCCGGGCCACAGGGCTTCTGGCACAAGCCTGGAGCCCTGCTGTGGATGTCACACCCCCAGGAAGGTCCTTGGTGCTAGAAGCCCAGGAGCTGATGCCTCCCGACAAGATACCCTAGGGGCACGAGGGAGGGCTCCATGCCCAGCGTCCCTAACACAGGGCTCTGGCATTTGGTTCCTGCCCTTTTAGCAGGCAGGCACTTGGGATGCCCAGGCAGGACAGAGGTCTTGGACCTTGGACACCCTTCACTGCCCCTCTCTGACATTTTCCATGGACGGCTGGTGTGAGCAGGGCAGCGCTGAAGGCCTGAGCCTGCACTGAACCCCACCAACCTCCATCCTCACCCGCCTTACCCCTGCCCGCAGGAAAAGCAGACCTGGTGATTGAAGAGAGTGACAATGGCTCTGAAGCTTTCTCACCACCCTGAGTCCAAGAAAGTTCTGGATGCTGTGAATGCTTTCCTTTCTGGGGTCTTCAGACTATGTCCCCCTCATTCCTTCAGAGACCCCATTGGAGCTAGGACATCCACGGGGACTCTTGATGTCCCCCAAAATCTCAAAAGTTACAAAGGCCTCCAGAGCCCAACCTCCCTTTCCCGCCACTCATTCACAGTCACTGTCACTCGGGCGGTGCTGGACCTTGTGCCAGGTGCTGGGGACCCCGAGGAACCTGCTGTGGCCCCTGCACCTGAGTCTCTCTAGGAGGTGAGAAGACAGGGAAAGGATCTATTCCAGGGAGTGCAGGGCCGGGCTAGACCACAAAGGTGTGCTGTGTCCAGGGGTAGGGAATGACCACTGTTCAGCAGTAGGGGGCAGACCAAGAAGCCAGGACATTAGGGTTGAACTTGGTAAGATGGGGACCCAGCAGAGGGAGGAGCAAAGTCATAGAGGGCCAGAGGGAACCTTGGCTGGAATGGAGGAGTGCGGAGGGGGAGGCAGGAGTGGATGGGGCAGGTAGGGGATGAGGCTGAAATGCAAGGTGGGTGCTCGGGTCCGCCAGGGGCCTCACCCTCCTACAGGCCATGGGGAGCCACTGAGGACTTCCACGCAGGGGACCAAACTTAGCATCTGAGTGGTGATCTGGGTTATGAAGAGGGCTGATAGGAGCAGGAAAGGGGGACTGCCAGGGTCCTGGCCTCAGTTCTCAGGAGTGGTCCCTGGTGGTTCAAGTGTCTTCTGTGTGCAGATTTGGGGTGGTGGGGGCAGTGGCGCATGCAGGGGACCAGCAGATATCCAGCCAACCCTCAGAATCATGAATTTGCCCCACGCTCAACCAGGGTATAATTGCTCCTGGAGCAGCTCTGGCTGGTTCTTGGCAGGTTCTGACTGCAGCTCACATTCAGATCCCTGGGGGGGGTTACCCATGCCAGGACTCCACCCCCAAGAATCTGATTCAGTTTCTCTTCGATGAAATATCGGTTTAAAACCTCCCCCACCCTCTTTCAAAAGGTAACATAAAGAACTCAGCCACAGGAGGAAAGAGCAGCTTCTGTGGTCACATGGTCCCCCTGGTTTTATCATGTGACGTTCCTCTGAGGTGGCAGGGGGCTCATGATGGTGAAAACGAGCTCTCCAAAGGGAATGCGTGGGATGAGATCGTGGGGGTGGTTGCACCACATAGACAATACGCTAAAACCACTGAATTGTACACTTTAAAATGGTCTTACATCATGTGACTCACATGTCAATGTTTTAAAAATATTGATGTGGTAGAAAAAGCAACAGGAATGGATGCTGGGCGTGAAGGATGGCCAAGAAAGAATGTGAGTTATTCTGACACTCTTGAGGGTTAAAGGAAGTCCCTATCAACATGGTGGAGGCAGCACAGAGAAGGAGGAAGAGGACGGAGGCAAGAATCCGGATCTCCCACCTCGCAAAGGTTGATGGGGGAGCATCTCATTTGAGCTGTTTTTCCAGGAGCTCTGGACCTGAGCTGACCCAGCGGGAAGCTGTGCAGCATCAGCGAGACCCAGGCCCATCTCCCACCCTGATGAGCATGGGGCACCGGGAGGGTCCTGATGTCCAGGGAGAACCTCGGAGAAGCAGGCAGAGCCTCTGAGGAGCCTGTAGGTAATAGCCCGAGGTGTCTTCAGGGAAATCAATACTCGGTGTCTTGGACTCAGGGTCACTGAGCGTGTCATGAATTACGTGGTAAAAGTGTCCAAACTTAAAAAATTAAATGAAGGCACCAGTGATCCCACTCCTTAGGTATACACTCGAGAACACTGAGAACACGTTCACACAGACACTTGTATGCGAATGATCCAAAAAATAAAATGCTGGGCCAAGTAAAACTCATACATGAAGTTCTGGCATTATTCATAATAGCCAAAATGTGGAACCAGCCAAATGTCCACCAAATGTTGAATACGGTACATCAAAACAATCAATCAGTAACCTCCCAGATGATTCTATCATACAGGCAAGGTTGAGAAGCTCAGGGGGAGGGGTTGAATCTGCCCAAAGGAATCCCCTCATGAACACGGCCTCCTTCGGCTGCTCTGGGGGCAGGTGACCTCATCTTGATTTCCTAGTTTGAGGCCAGACTCATGAGAGGTAGCCAGCCCCGAGATGCACCAGCTGGAATGAATGCATGCTTCTCACCACCGCATCCCCAGCACCTGGCGGCTCCTGGCGTACAGTCGGTCAGGAACAGGGACTTTATCAGGCCTTTGCTTCATCTTCAGTGGTCTCTCGCTGTAATGAAGGTGGATGACTGCACCTGAGGAACAGCTTCGGGTCACAAGCCTGAGCCTGTTCACTTTCCATCTCTGAGGGTAGATGCACACATGGCATTTTTCTGATGGGCACAGATTCCTGTGCTCTTCTCTGGCAATTCAGCTGGCACCACCCTACCAGAGCGACAGCAAGACCAAGTCTCTCTGCTCCTCATGGGCAGCTCCCCCACCAGCTACATCCCACCTGTTTGCCTCCCTAACAAGACAATGGACTCCTGGTTTGAGAAGGTGACCACAATCTCTGGATTACTCCTTTTAAACTTGACTGCTCAGCATGCCCTCAGTGTGGCCCCTGAGAAAAGCACAGCGAGAGGGACTCCAAGCACTGTCTCCAGCTCAAGCTGAATCTGGGCTCCTCCGTGTGAAATATCAAGGTTTGTGTGGAAGAAAGGCTGGGTTTCTTGGTCGCCACAGCATGAGCGTCTGAGGGTAGCTGGGTAATGCACCCTGGGAGAGAGAAAGGCAAGTGTGGGATCCTTTGGGGAGGGGATACATTCCTGGGGCTCAACCATGGGGCAGGACAGGCCCCAGGACAATGGCTGCCTCACAGATCCACCCCAGTGCTGAGGCCGCCAAGGCCATCTGAAGTGGTCTGTCGGAACGTCAGGCTGCACGGTAGGCCGAGGCACCTGAGCAGCTCCCATGCAGCCCCTGCGGAGAGAATGACCCTCAGAAGGTGTGAGTAACTCTGCTGCTGGTCAGGAGGTGCTGGGACCTGAGCGTAATCTGTGAGAGAACAGTGTGGATCTTCAGAAATGCAGCCCAAGTGTCTACCCTGTGCCAGGTGCTCAACGAGACTGTCACCTGCTGTGCCAAGTCAGAGCACTCTTCCTGCAGCGTGGTTCTCAGCGTCTGACTGTCACATGAACACAGTGAGTGCACAGTAGGTGTTTCCTGACCTCCTGAAAATGTGAGCCAACCACATATTCAAGAAACAAACGTGGTCAGGACAGGACTCTCCTGAGTGAGTCAGGGGCGGACCTGACGAGAACGGCAGGCCAAGTGTCTTTTATTCACTGATGTCAGGGTCTGTGTGCTAGCAAGAGCCCCTTCTCCAGAAATCATCATGGAGTGGCAGCCTGCACGTCCGGCGGGGGCTCAGGGGATGGAAGACGGAGACCCAGGCCCCTGGCAACGACCGTCCACTGAGGGAGACGGTGGTGGCCACCGTGTGACAAGAGTCCCTCCACCTTCTCAGGCTGTGCCTGCCACTCGGGCTCTGCACTGGCCTCGCTTCTTCCCCAATATAGGTGGAATGACAGAGTCTGAGTGTAAGAAGACAGAACGGCCAGGTGACACGTCACAGTGGCCCGTGGTCACTGCATTCAGGGTGTCCTCACACACTTGCTGAAGTGACAGGAGCCTGGAGCCTGCCAACACTGACTTTTCACAGCAAAAAAGGATAAATCACACAACCAACGTACTGTAGAAGCTTTCTGTCCATGTGTGTCAAATGTTGGATGTGTCAGAGGCCTTGTTGCGAATTTCTCTGAAGATGAAATGTATTTGTAAAACCACTGGAGTAAAATAGTGACGATCTGGCAATGACAAAAGACTTAACATGATAATGTAATTACAAGGAAATTTGGTTATTTTATAAGCCACATTTTAAGATAACGACTAGAATTATACCAAGACATATCAGATTTTTAGGAATTTTATATAATTTTTAGAATACTGAAAACATGCTCATTTTCATCAAACCAACAAACTTAAATAAGCTTTCATTTACTAAAGATGATATCATGTTAACTTGAAAAACATTTGGGTTAGTTTCCATTACATTTAGAAACAATTTATATAAATGCTTACTTTAAGCCTGCTAATGGAGCTCTTTTAGAAATTACATCATCCAGAGGTAGAAAAATATCACATATATATAACACGTACACATAGACATACGTAGATACACAGACAGACACAAGCAGAGACCTTAAATGGTTTTCGTTAAATGTTTCCTATGAATCAGGTACAATACAAAACTCACTAATTTAAAAAAGAATAGTTGGATCCAAACTGTGTTTTTGGCAGTATTAAACAATTCTATTAATTTTTAATTTAAGTTTCCCATTGACTGTTTAAGGGAATAACGTTAAGTTTCCCAGAAAATCTCTTATGATCTCATTAACTCTGAGAGGGGCTCATACTGGGCCCCTCTTTGAATGTCGATTATGGGGGTGTCTGTAAAGCAATAATTTAATAGACTTTTAGGTACCTTTTATAGCTTAATTTTTTATTAGCTTTTTGCAACCAAACTTTCAGTAGGGCTCTTTTGGAATTTTGAAGGCTTTGCTTTTAAGTGCACATCTTAAGCAATCTTATCTAATTAGATCATTCCTTCTAATGGCCAATGTAACACCCTTGAAGCTGGTGGCATTTTGGTAGGACCCTAGCCACAAATGGAGTTCAACCCATATTTCTGTCCAACCATACCTGACTGCAAATTGGGTGCAACCCGCAATTCTGTCTGACCATATTTTGGGGCGCCCAACCTGATGGTTACTAAGCCAAGCTCTCAGGACACAATACAAGCATAGCAAGATTTTGCGGTTGTTTTAAATATTTACAACTTCTGCAACCTTTAGTTTTCGAGCAGGTGTGCTGGAAGGTGGCATGCTTAACTCTTTAGAGATTAAAGATTGCATTTAATCTGTCTGTTCCACGGTTCTCAAATCTAGTGCACAAAAAGACAAGTTTTGGAAGCTCAAAGGATCCCCAAAGGTGGCCAGTGTAATTTTAAATTATCCCAGGTTATCCTGATCCAAAGATTCAGCCAATTACAGCTATCCCCATTTGGTTAAGTACTTGCAAGTAAAGGCTCCATACATATTGTACACAGAGCCAGCCAGAGTTCCAGTGGGTGGGTGCCCATCTGGCATTGTTGGCTTTGAAAGTGTGGTTTCTCATTTTCTTTTAGTTTCATTTTAATATCAAGTCTGAACAATTTCTAAGGACAGTGTAGCTGGTCAAAACTGTGCTGCTTGTGAGTATCACTTCCTAAAAGGTGATGAACACTCTCTCACGTGTCTTAGCTTCTCCTGCGGGCAGTCTACAACTACCGTAGGGGTGCAGAGCACTGGATGAACAATCCTTGTGTGCGGGCCCCTCGACAAGACATTAATTATTTAAAGTGAATGATGGTGACTGAGTTCCCTATGCGACTGCCGCTTGTCATGGAGATTGTCCTCAGACACTTACACCAGGTTCTCAGTCACCTGAGAACAACTTGTGGCTGGAAAGAGCAAGTGCCCCTTTTCTTCAGAACAAAACAAATTCAGTCTCTCATTTTGCTGTCAGTTTGTTCAGACTTTATCAACATGTCTCTTTTTCAATTGAAAGCCAAATTAAAGAGGTCAGCTAACCCAGTTCACTCCAAACTTCCCCCTTGGTTCCCTTTACCTAGGAAATGTCTCCCTGTTGGCTCCCCTCACCTAGGAAATGTCCCCCCCAGGTTCCTCTTACCTAGGAAGAGTACCAACACACCCTTAAGATGTTGAAGTCTTCAGACCCAAAACAGCTGGAATAACAAGTCAGGACTGTCAACTTAAATAAGGAGGTCCAGATTTCGGGAGCACTCACCAGACCACCTGAAGAGTGCAGTGAACCCGGGGGGGAGGAGGGGTAGTGGAGCTCAACGGTCCCCTGTGGTACCAGTGTTGGTTGAAAGTAGGCTCCACCTGGTCTCAGGTGGGTGTCTCAGAAGTCCCTTCGTGGTTGCCAGGAAAAGGTGCCGCAAATAATCAATAATCGTTCTGTAGCACAAAGTTTTATTTGAGCCCAATTTCATTTGAGGACTCTAGCCCGGAGCACATCTTTGCAAGGGAAGAAAGCGCTGTGAAGAAGAGTGGTTTTCAGCAGAGTTACATCCCGTTTCCAAAGACAGAGACACACATCAAGCATGACAGGTGCACATTCTCTCAAGCATTCAAGGAGATATTTTGCTATTGATGAGCACATAGACAGCAAGTCACCATGGCCTCGGCGCTGGAGGAAATGAGGCATTCAGTCTTATCTTGAAAGGGTGCTGGCATCAAAGGAAGGGAGGGATGCTTTTTTTTCTTCAAAGAGTACATTCTTTACTTTAGGGTAACGATTAAAGTACACAGACAATGCATGTCTGACAAGCCATGAGTCAGGTTTCTTTGCTTCAAATAAATTTCAGGCCAAATCAGGTTCCAACCAGAATGGTTTCCACATATACTTGAAAACATAAAATATCTTATATCGCACCTGATGACATCCCGAGGGAGTAGATGTTAGAATGACCCCCACTGCACAGATGGGGACACTGGGGAGGCCCTGAGAGGCACGTGGTTGTCCAGGGTGACATCACTGGCAAGAAGCAGGAGCGGGACTGCATTCAACACTGTGTCCTCAAAGCTGGGGCCCTGCTTGCGTTCAGACATCCCCAGAGGCTGTGGGGTGGACTCTGTTGGTGTGACTGTGTCTGGACGTGGTGTGGAGATGGAGAGTGAGCAGTCAGCAGCCCCGGGAGCCCTTAGGGAGGTCTTGTGTAAGGAGGGAGCTTAGGTAAGGTGACCCCAGGAAGTACCCTCATGGAGCCCAAGAGTACTCGGAACCCTGGTAACTAGGCACCCACATCCTAGAGACAGCCCCCAAGCCAGCTCACTTGTCTAGCACTTGTCTAGGAGGAGCAACGTGTTTAGTTGCTTCTTCTCGATGGTCAGGGGCCAGAGCCCCAGGAAAGCTCCCAAAGACCACCCGCAATGCAGATGCTGGTTCCTTTCTCATGGCCGACAATTGTGGCCGTTTAACCGGAGGGACAGAAAGGTAACACAGGGAGTCCTAGGGAAGGCCAATCCAGACCAGACCAGCACTGTGGTCCCATCTGGGCATCCCTACATCCCCTCCCCATGTGTGTGTGTGGAAGGGCGGTTTCATGAGGGTGGACCACCGTGAGCAGGAGCAGGTCGCTGAGGTGTTAGAAGCCTGGTGGGCTTCTAACATGACCCTGGTGGGTCATGTTCACAGCCCAGGTCAAGGCCGGCTGGGTGGGATGTGGAGTGCTAGAGTGGCACCCTTCTGCCTGAGGTGTATGTCTTTCATCCGGGGTGGAATTCTGTGGAGACACAGGTATGTGCCTGATCTGGGAGAATTAGGTCCCGAGGACAGAAGCAGCACAAGGACAGCTGGGCAGCTGGCAGGGCTCGGATGCCTCTGGGTCGGCTGCCGGTCACTGCCGTTGCAGAGCTCCATACAGGAGATCAGCGAGGAGCTGGTAGAAGGGGACATCCAATCCCTCACCCCCAGGGGTGAGCAGCTGTGACACAAGACTGCATCAGCAGCTGTGGGGAGAACGTCTGCACTGACTGTTGGACAAGCCTCAGAGCTACCTCAGTACCCATCATCCATCCCGGACAACTATCATTACCACCAACTCCTGCAGGAAACCAGGAGGCAGCTGCGGCCCCAGCGTCCGTGCAGGGAGAGCCATCCCCTGCACAGGCTCCAGCAGGAGACCAGGAGGCAGCTGAGGCCCCAGCCACCGTGCAGGGAGACCCATCCCCTGCACAGGCTCCAGCAGGAGACCAGGAGGCAGCTGAGGCTCCAGCCACCGTGCAGGGAGAACCATCCCATGCACGGGCTCCGGCAGAAGACCAGGAGGCAACTGAGGCCCCACCATGCAAGCAGGGAGACACATCCCCTGAAGAGGGTCCTGCAGGAGACCAAGAGGCACCTGAAGCCAAACCATCTGGCCTGGGAGAGCTGGCTCTGCAATGTCTCTCATCAGCAGCTCCTGTACCACCCATTCAAACTGCTCCCTCACCAGAAATTTCCTTCCCTACCCTCATTAATGTGTTTGTTTCCTTCTTAGTTGCTCTTTTTGATTTTTCTTTATTGTTTAGTTCTTAATAATTATTTAAATTAAATGTTTCGATTTTTTAAAATTTATGTTTTCTCATTTTAAATTGTACACTTTATGAGCATTAAGGACATTCACATTGTTGTGCATCCATCACCGCTATCTGGGCTCAGACAATTTCACACTCCAAAAGGAAATCCTGTTCTAAAAGCACTCACTCCCCGTTTATTCCTCAGGCCCTGGCCCGCTCTAATCTGTTTTCTGTCACTGTTTTTTGTTAAATCTATTCTGGATGTTTCCTATAAGTGGAATCATGGCATAACTGGCCATTTGTGTCTGCCTTCTTATTTTCACAGGGCCTGATAGGTTTTCCTTTTCTGTTTTTATTTGAAATAGAATTTCTCTAATTTGATAGGAAAATCCCAGGTGGATTCTAGATTTGATGTATCAAATAAAGCCCTTTCGGTAAATATGTGCATAATCTTGGGGTACAGACTGCTGTTCTAAGTGGGACACCAGAGCCAGAAGCCAGGCATGAAACGCCTGTGGCCAAAACAAAAACAAGACAAGGGTAAAAAGCTGGAAAGGCAAACCACAAACCGGAAAGCATTCCTCATAACCCAAGGCCAGGGAAAGGCTACACATCCCTTGCTTCCAAAAAATGCTTGAAATTCAGTATTTTAATAAGAGATAAAGAGCAAACACACTCAACGCCAATGAGAGGTGATACACAGGGGCAGCATGTGTCAGACAAGCTCGAGCTCCACGAGGGGGACACCCGCACATGGAGACACTGTGGAGAGGGCACTGGGCCCCATCAGATGGGCAGGGTTCCAGTGTGGTGACAACCAGCCCTGGTGACAATGTGAGGAAGCAGAGGCCCCAGCAGACTCCTAGAGACAAGTGTGAAAGGACACTCCTCTCTGGAGACCAGCCTGCAGGACCCATCGCAGCCCCCAGGGGCACGCCTGTGCTGGCGGTGCTGATCCCAGGACTTCATCCCACAGAAAGTCTGTACAGTGTGTGCACGTGTGTGCACATGCGTGCGTATGTGTGTGTGCACTTGTGGGTGTCAGGAACGGAGCATTCCAGGGTGTGTGCTCTTCTAGAGCCTGATTTGTCCAGGCATGGCCACTGCCAGGCAATCCTATTCCACTTGGTATTTTCTCTGTCCTGGCATCAGAATTTATGAAGACCCCCTGCTTGGACCAGGGGCCATTTCCAGTTTTTCACTCTCTGAATCGTGCTGAAGGGAACACCTGCAACCACAAATCTCTGTTTAGGACAGAATCCATGACGTGGAGTTTCTGGGTCAAAATGTATACTGTTTTTAATGAATTGGCCCCAGTTTCCAACACCAGAGGGCTCTTTGTCAGCTTTGAGCCTTCTTTGGGAAAGCAGGGCCACAGAGACCCCGGGGCTGGGACCTCATGGAGTGAGGGAGGACGAGGAGCTGGCAGTGGATGTGATCAAGGTACTTGGGAGTGAGCTGTCTGGCAGAAAATGTCCCACCCCTCAGCCCAACACCTGGCCCCACCCATCATGGTGATGTCATGGGCTAGTCCTCTCGCTGGTGCTAGAGCTGGTGCTGGAGCTTGCTTTAGCTCAAAACATGGCTCTGATTCTAGAACTGGAGCTGAAGCTGGAGCTGGTTCAATCTCAGCAGCTCATGCGAGAGCCTGTGTTAGAGTTGCGCTATCTCTATAGCCGCCAGTATCTCTAGCTCTGGGGAAGGCACTGGAGCTGGAACTACCTCCAGAGATAATCTAGACCTGCTTCTGCAGTTTGATAAAGCTCTTGAGCTGGCTCCAACTCTTGCACTGGAGCTGGTGTAGAGTTATTGCTGTAAGTGGCTCTAACTGTGGTTCTCATTCTAGACCTGGTTCTTGTGGCTCTAGTTGTATAACCAGTCCTAGCTCTAGCTCTGTAGCTGGTGCTAAAACTGGTGGTGGATTAGGTTTGTAGCTCTGGCACCGGCTCCACCTCTGGAATTGGTGTTGGGGCAGATTCTGGTACTAGAGCAGCACAGGCTCCGGCTGGGTGGTTGGTGATAGAGATGCCTCCATCTCTGAAATCGGTGGTAGAGCTGGTAGCACAGCATGAACTAGTTCTGATGTTGGTGCTAGAGCTGTTGCCAGAGCTGGTTCTTTCTCTTGAGCTGGCATTGGCTCTAAGTCTGCTACTGGTACCCAAGCCAGCTCTTGCTCCAGCACTTGTGGGGGATCTAGCTCTGCAGCTGGTACTAGATCTGTTGCTGGAGCAGGCTCTGCCTCTGAACTTGGTGCTGACTCTAGCTCTCGAGCTGGTGCCAGAAATGGCTCTAACTCTGGAGCCAGTGTTAGAGCTGATGCTGGAGCTCGCTCTTCCTTGGAACCTGGCACTGACTGTAAACTAGCTTCAACCTGGTTCTCACTCTAAAGTGAGCACTAGAACCATCACTGGGACTGGCACAGGAGTTGGTGATAGAGCTGCCTCTATCTCCAGCGTTGATGCTACAGCTAGTGTTCAAGCCAGCTCTAGCTCATGAGAGAACCCCGGCCCTGACCCTGCAACTAGCACTGGAGCTGAAGGTGGAGCTTGCTCTATCTCAGGAGTTTGTGCAACTGTGGGAGCTGGGGTTAGCTCTAGCTATGGAGCTGGCCCCAACTCTGGTGCTAGAGCTGTTGGTAGAGCTGGTGTTGGGGCTAGCTCTGGCTATAGACCTATCACTGGCTCTAGTTCTGGAGCTTGTAATAGAACTGGTTCGTGCAGTGGCTTGGGTGTTGAAGCTGGTCCTGAAAATGGCTCTGAGTCAGGATTCTAGCTAGAGCTGGCTCCAGAGAACACTTAAGCTCTTGAGCTGCTGCTGGAGCTGGTGTTGGACCTGGCCCCAGCTTTTGACCGTTTTCTGGAGTTGGCACTAGCTCTGTGGCTGGTACTACATCTAGCTCTTGGACATGGGCAAGAAATGGCTCGAACTTCAGATTTGGTACTAGAGCTGGTGTGATGTCTGACACTGAAGGCGGTGCTAGCTGTGGAGCTGGTGGTGGAGCTGGCACTAGCTCTGAAGCTTGTTTTAGAGCGGGCACTGGTGCTTCGAGAGGACAAATGTTCAGCAACATGACTGCCATTCCACGTGCCTTTCCAAAAACAGAAAACGCCCCGCTGCCCTCCAGAGAAGCCCCAGCCCAAGGATCCAAGAAGCCTTCCAGGAAGCCTTCCCAGACTGTAGACAGTGTGCATGTATCAAATAAATTTTTTCTTCTGTTCCTTATCTTCTTATCACAGAACATCATATGTAACTAGATGTATCAATAACAGTTAACTTCACATGATAGTATGTAAGTCATAGGATATCAAGGAAAGGAGTGCACATCACCCAAGAACTTTGCATCCTCCTTGGGGAGAGTATTTGTGTTTTGAGTTGTCCACAGGAGAGGGGTACCATGTTAGAGGGAAGAATGACTTTCTTCCTGTCCTTATTTGGAGATTAAATGCGGCTAAAGGAGATGTGAGTGGGCGCCAAGTTGAGGGAGCGTGGGCTCTGATGGTTAGTCTTGTGTGTCAACCCGACCAGGCCATAGTATGCAGCTGTTTAATCAAACTGGATATTTAATCGTGTCTTGCTGTGAAGGTATTCTGTAGATGTGGTTAACACGTACAATTAGTTGACCTCAAGAAAAAGAGATTACTGTCAATAATTTGGGTGGGCCTCATCAGCTGAGGGCCTTCAGAGCAAACACTGAAGTTTCTCAAAGAAGAAAATCTGCCTCGAGACTCCAGCATCTAGACACCTGCCTGACTTTCTAGTCTGCAAGCCTGGTCTACAGATTTTGGACTTGCCAGCCCTCATGAGCACATGAGCCAATATATTAGAATCAGTCTCTCTCTCTCTACACATACATATACACACATCTGTGTGTGTGTGTGTGTGTGTGTGTGTGTGTGTATGTGTGCACGTGCATATGTATCCTGTTGGTTGTTTTCTGGAGAACTCTGACAAACACAATGCTGAAATGCCTTTGTCCTTCCTTTTTCCACTTTAGAATCACTGTTCTTTAAGGGCTTCGGAAACTCAGTGCCATAGGAAGTTTGCAGACGAAGTGTCTGTCCAATCCAGACCTCGTACTGCATGTCGGGCTCTGCCGGCACTGCCTGGTAATTCTGAGAAAGCGTGGCTGACGCTTTCCTGCTGAGGACATGCAAATGACCCCAAAGGCCTCTTACTTGAAACCGGGCAAAATGTGGAACAGAAAGCTCACCCTCGTGAGGCCGGCCGACAACAGGGTCAGCACCCAGACTCCTGCAAGAGAAAAGTGATACACGAGGCCTCAGAAAATTAACCAGACACCATATTTTCAGAATGTGGGCTTCCATGCCAGGAAGGTCTGTAGAGAATATGTCATATTTCCTTTAACACATTTCTTGAAGAAGTCAAGTTTTTTGCCTATTTATTGTTACCTTTCAGCACACACACTTGATATATGCTCTTTCCTGCACAATCCTCTCCCTTCATGCTAAATATTTTCACTCTACAGTCAGTAAAGAGAAGAGAACACGACGGAGAACGCAATCCAGAGGGAGCCACCATCCTCGGAATCACCATGAGTATGTGAATATCTGTCGTCACCTGTTTGGAGTGGGCCCACCCCCCAGTTACACAGCAGCCAGGGCAGGGATGACGGGATCAAGAGGTCTAGACTAGTCATTCGACTGGCTTTCAGCAAGTATTTAATATATGGGTTCTGGTTTGCCTCCAGAGAGGTTCTGTGTGTTTGTGTGAGGGAGAAAGAGGGAGGAAGAGGGGAGGGAAGACGATTTCATGCTTTAAAAGCTGCTGCAAAAGCTAATATCCACTAGGTGCGAAAAACCATATGACAAAATCCAACACCATTTCGTGATAGAAACACTCAAGAAACTAGAAACAGAAGGGAATATCTTGAGCCTCGTCCAGGGCATCTGTGAACAGTCCACAGCTCACCGACGTCATAGTCAGTGGGGAAAGACTGGAAACGCCACCCCTGAGGTCAAGAACAAGATGAGCATTGGCCACTCTTGCCAATTCTATGCTACATTTTGCTGGAGGTTTTAGCCAGGTCAATTAGGCAAGAAAATGAAGTAAAAGGTATCTAGATTGGAGGAGATGAAGTAAAATTATCTCAATTCTCAAATGATGTGACCACATATAGAGGAAATCACAGAGAATACATGGAAAAACTATTGGAACTAAGAAATGAGATTAGCAAAGCTGCCGGATACAAGATTAATTTAAAAAATCCATTGTATAGGAATATAAATTGGTGCAGCCACTATGAGAAAGAATATGCAGATTCCTCAAAAAATTAAAAATAGAACTACCATATGATCCAGCAATTCCACTTATGAATATTTATCCAAAGGAAATAAAAACACTAACACAAAAAGATATCTGCACCCCACTGTTCATTGCAGCATTTATTTACAATAGTGAAGACACGGTAAGCAACCTAAGTGTCCTTTGATGGATGAACCGGTAAAGAAGATGTGGTGGAAGTATATATATATAACGGAATCTTATTCAGCCATAAAAAGGAAAGAAATCCTGCCACTTGCAACAACATAGACGGGCATTATGCTAAGTGAAATAAGTCAGTCAGAGAAAGACAAATACCATATGATCTCACTTAAATGGCGAATCTAAAATTAAAAAAAAAGCAAAAACTGAGCTAACAGATACAGGGAACAGCTTGGTGGTCGCCAGAGGCAGGGGGTGGGGGTTGGGCAAATGAATGAAGGGGTCAAAAGGTATAAACTTCCACTTAGAAAATAAATGAGTCCTGGAAATGTAACAAAAAACATGGTGACTATAGTTAGCAATAGTGTATTGTACATCTGTTAGATGCTAAGAGAACAGATTTTAAAAGTCCTGATAACAAGAAAAATATCTGTAACTATGTGAGGTGATGGATGTTAACCAGACTTATTGTGTTGATCTTTGGTAATATATACATATATAGAATCATTATGTTATATGCCTGAAACTAATATAATATCATATGTCAAGTTTTAAAATATCAATTTTATTTCTATATACTAGCAAAGGAAAATCTGACAATAAAAGTAAGAAGATATGTTAATTTACAATAGCATCCAAAACAATGAAATAATTAGAAATAAATTTATCATAAGAAGTACAAGAGTTGTACAATGAAAGATACAAAACATTATTGGAAGCAATTAATGAAGACCAAAATAAATGGAAAGACATTTCATCTTCATGTATCCGAAGACTTGATACTATTAAGGTGGCAATACTCCACAAATAGAACTAGAGATTCAGTGGAATTCCAAGCAAACTCCCAGCTGCCTGTTTTTGCAGAAACTGACAAGCCAAGGCTAAAATTCATATGGAAATGCAAGGGAGCCACAAGAGCCAAAACAATTTTGAGAAAGAAGTTCAAAGATGGAGTATTCACACTTCCCAATTTCAAAAATTATTACAAAGCTACCATAATGAATACAGTGTGGTGCTGTCATAAAAAATAGACATACAGACCAATGGAATAGAATTGAGAGTCCAGAAATCAACCTACATATTTACAGTCAATTGATTTTTGATGAGTGAAAAGACAATTCAATGGGGAAAGAACAATGTTGTCCACAAATGTTATTGAAACAACTGGATTTTCACACGCAAAGAAGTTGGACTCCTTGCTTACAGTACTTACAAAAATGAACCCAAAATAGATCCAACAGCTAAATATGAGGCAAAACTATACAACTCTTACAAGAAAACACATAGGAATAAAACTTTTATTTTATTTATTTTTTTTGTGAGGAGGACCAGCCCTGAGCTAACATCCAATGCCAATCCTCCTCTTTTTTGCTGAGGAAGACTGGCCCTGGGCTAACATCCATGCCCATCTTCCTCTACTTTATGTGGGACGCCACCACAGCATGGCTTAACAAGCGGTGCGTCGGTGCCCGCCCGGGATCCGAACCAGCGAACCCCGGGCTGCCGCAGCAGAGCACGGGCACTTAACCGCTTGCGCCACTGGGCAGGTCCTAGGAATAAAACTTTTGACCTTGAGTTAGGTGATGATTTCTTAGATAGGACACCAAAAACACACGAATAAAAAATAAACAAATTGGACTTCATCAAAATTAAAAATTTGTGTGTATCAAAAGGCAGTATCAAGAAAGTGAGAAGACAGCCTGCTGAATGGGACACTATACCAGCTCACCATATATATAACAAGCTACTTGCAAATAGAAGATAGAGTGAATGCTTACAACTCAATAATAAAGAAACTAATAACCCAATTTAAAAATGGGGAAAGGAGCTGAGCAGACATTTCTCCAAAGAAGATATACAAGTGGCCAATAAAGACATGAAAAATGCTCAACTCCATTATCCAGGAAGAAAATGCAATCAAAACCACAATCAATAAGTATCATTTCCCATCCACTAGGATGGTTGTAAATTAAAAATATAGATATTAAGACGTCTTGTCAAGGATAGGTAGAAACTGGGATCCTCATACATTGTTGGCAGGAATAAAGATGGAAAATAGTCTAGCAATTCTTCAAAATTTAGAGAGTTTTCATATGACCCAGCAGTTCCACTCTAGGTGTGTACCCAACAGACATGAAAACATGAAAGCTTGTACGTGAATGTTCATAGCATCATTATTATAATAGCCAAAAGGTGGAGACAAGTCCAATGCCCCTCAACCGATGAATGGATCAATAAAATACAGTATATCTATGCAACGGAAAATCATTTGGCACAAAACAGAAAGAATTACCGATACACTACAAACAAGGATGAACCTTGAAAACATGACATATTAAAGGAGCTATCACAAAACAACACACATTGTACTATTCTGTGTATATAAGAGGTCGAAAATAGACAGATCGAGGGAGAGAAAAAGTAGAGGAGTGGTTGTCTAGGGCTGTGGCGATGGGGGAAGGGGGAGTGACTGCTAATGGGTCCAGGGTTTCATTCTGAGGTGATGAAAATGTTCCACTGTTGTGGTGATGGTTGCCCAACTCTGTGACTCTACTACAAGCCATTGATTTGTACATTTTAAATGGGTGGCTTACACGGCATGTGAGCGATATCTCAATACAGCTGTTTTAAGAAAATACAGAGAAAGATAATTTGTTTCAACTTGGAGATGTGTCTTGGTCCCAGGAGCAGCCGGACTAGGCACTTGCTATAGCACAAAGACCCAACCCATGCAAACGATATGGGTCACAACCCCACAAAACCCACCTTCACAAAGCCCACCCCCAGGGAAATGGGGAAAGACGTCCTCAGAAGGAATGGATGGAGGAGTTGGCCACTAGAGGAGGGGGTGCAGACTTGGTCCAGCCAGCAGCATGGGCACGAGCAGCCCTAACCCTAACCTTCACACTGATGAAATTTTACCTTGAATTTACGCCTTGATCTTCCCAAGGTGAAGCACGTGCAGCTTAGAGTGTCTCTCTTGGCAGGAGGGTAGCTGGCAGAGGACAGAGAGGAAATTTTATCTTTTGATTTTCAAAGCAGCTATTCCATGTGGGAAATACATCAAAGGGGAGAAAACATGAGTGTACACGGGGATATCTTCACTACAATTCAATTGGACCAAGACACTGAGGTTTGCTTAGACAACTTGCCCAGAACAGGGCTGGAGATGGGATTTTAAAAAATAGGACTTGGAATTAATGAGTAATATTGGGAGTGATTCACTGGGTACGATATTCAGGAACTCATCAAGTTGAACAGAAATCCTCCCAAAAGACCAATGAAAGTGCCCAAGGTCAACGATGAACTCTGGCGATAGGTAAGGAGCAGGACCTGCGCAGGGAGCATGTAAAGGAGAACTTTCCATGACACACAAGGTGTGAAGGAGTTTCACTGGAATCATCCATCTGCGAGCTGGGCCCCTCTCATTTTCATATTTACTAGCTTATGACTGTTAAGCGGTAACAACACCATTTGTGACCCCTCCTTCATGGCTTCAGGAACATTTGGTAGCTTAAGGCATCACTCTCAGAGCTGTAAGAACTTCTGGAAACCACTTACGACCTCCACAATAGCCCTATTTTACAGATGAGGAAACTGACGCCCAGGGAGGGTTCAAGGACACACTGGGAGTGTCTCTGACTTCTGGTCCAGGGCACTTTCTCATTGGGGAGCCACGAAGAACTCTCCTCTCTATGCCAGAAATGGGCTGATCCTTAGGACATTTTCAAAGAAAGCTGCCTTTTTTAAAATTTTTAAAAATTTTTCCCCCAAAGCCCCAGCAGATAGTTGTATGTCATAGCTGCACATCCCTCTAGTTGCTGTATGTGGGACGCGGCCTCAGCATGGTCCGAGAAGCGGTGCGTCGGGCCGCGCCCGGGATCCGAACCCGAGCCGCCAGTAGTGGAGGGCGCGCACTCAAGCGCTGAGCCACGGGGCCAGCCCTATAGGATCATTTTAGTTCTTTCCCTGACACAGAAACAAAACAGGCTACTGGACAAGAGAAAACTCTAGGGCAAGTTGCCATTTTTAGTTCATCCCCACAGAGATTGGAACAAATTGACTGGAGTCCTGACCCCTCAGTCCACATAGTCGACCCACAATAAATGTATCAGCTCGTCATGAATGAGCATCAATGAGCCGAAACACGTTTGTCTCCTCGGCCAAGTAGCATCAACCTTCATGACAGGTATGCTCCTGCCACCAGGTCCCGTCTCTCCCACAGGTGCCCAGACAGTGGGCGGGCACAGTGGGCGGGACGGTGCTGCCTCTGGGGACTGGGACCAGCTCTCTCACCTGCAGGCTGGCGGGGTCAGGGCCCGTCTCCCTCACCGAGGCGATGGAGGTCTCCAGCTGTCCCTGCACACACGAACAAGCAGGCCTCCGTGACAAAGGCCCGGGACACAGAGCAAAGGGTTCACCGTCCCCCCGCGTGCAACCCGGAGGCGGAACCAAAGGCGGGTCTCTCTCGGGCTCGGAGGCCAGTCTCTCCGGGAGCCGCAGCCTCTTCTGAAACCTCTCCCTGGGCGCCAGCTGTACCGAGACGAGGGGCTGGGAGTTCTGGGGAGACAGGAGTCCCCACACGCTGTCCTCCACCCCACAGCACCCACGACCCGGCCCCACACTGGATCCAGGGCCTCTTCCAACGCCCCAACCGATGTGGGGGTCACAGAGCAGTCGGCGGAGTGGGGACCCTCGGGACCAGCCCTGTGGCAGCTGTTGGTGTTGCGCATGTGCGCGGAGGAGCGGGGTCACGTGCATGTGCTGTGCGTGGGCCCCGAGAGCGTGCCCGGCTGGGGACGTGAGGCCCGGCTGCCCCGCGCGGGTCCACCCGCGACCGCCCATTGGAGGGAGGCCCGTGCGCCCCGAGCGCGTCCCTACCGCCCCCACGCCGGGGAGAGCACAAGCCGTGTCCACACTGAGCTGGCTGATGCAGTTCCAAGAGCAGGCTCTCAGGAGACAGTTGGGAAACTGAGGCCAGGAGAGACAGGGACTGGCCCGGGCCCATGAGATGGGCAGAGTCCAGAGGAGAAGAAACAAAGGCTCCTCCTGTTTGGATCACACCTGCTTCTGTGTTTTCATTCACTCACCCATTCACTCATTGTTTCGTTTATTCTCTCATTCCTTCAATCACTCACTCAGTCATTCTCTCATTCATTCCTACACTCATTCATTCAGTCATCACTCATTCATTCACTCATTTGTTCATTCACTGGTTCATTTATTCAATCATTCAGCCAACATCCTCCAGTCCTTGCTGTGTGCCAAGCACTGTGACTTCACCAGGGAGCACAACCTGATGTGGTCCCTGCTCACGTGGAGCTCACGTCCACTGTGTGACATAAAAGAGGGCAGTCCCTGGGGGTACCAGGGGTGATGAGCACCAGAAATCCACACCTGAAAATAGAGGCCAGTCATGCAGAGAAAAGTTCAGAGAAAACCCATGCTGGGCACTGCAGTCTTGCATGATCCTTGACCCCATGCCCCAGCAGAAGAGCTGGAGGCCACATTTCCCAACGGCTGAAGGCGAAGGTGGGTGCTAAGGGCAGCCAATGGCTCAGGGAGACCTGAGGATGATGCCCTGTGGGGGCTGAGGATCTCTGGGCACTGACTGGGGAGGCAGGTGGCACAGGAGGGAAATGGGGCTCCTGGGCCAGGCTGCCAAAAGGCAGGGTGAGCGGGCACTCAGATCCACCACCTGGACTCCCGTGTGTGTCTTTCCCTCCGTGCCTCCCCCTGGTGAGAAAAGCTCAAACCCTCTACACCACCCTCGCTCCTCCCTGCCCCATCCAGAGTGGTGAGAGCTCCAGGAGAGGAGAGTGAGGGGCAG
This sequence comes from Diceros bicornis minor, assembly GCF_020826845.1. Classification (NCBI taxonomy): domain Eukaryota; kingdom Metazoa; phylum Chordata; class Mammalia; order Perissodactyla; family Rhinocerotidae; genus Diceros; species Diceros bicornis. The sequence goes on from NW_026691076.1 coordinate 688,891, forward strand.
GGCGAGCCCTGACCACCCCTTTCCCTCCCCCACCAAGTAGAAAAATCTGACCTCGCTCAACCTTTGGCATTGGTTCCCCTGGTTCCCAAGAAACATCTTTCTCCCTCAGACCTCAGTCCTGACCCAGGAGAGAGATGGGCAGTGCCAACTCTGCACCTCCTTCCTCCATGGGGGTCTCCAAAGCCCCCAAGAGGTGTTACCCATGCCACTGCCCTCAGCCCAGAGTACTCATCCAAGATGGAGAGGTGTGCAGAACTCTACTCCCAAAGATTCAGAGGGTCCAGAGCCCCCCAAGAACCAGCATTCTCCCCCTCCCACCAACCCCAGGCCACAGACCCCTGGAGGGAAGGGAGGGAGCCAGGTGACTCAGAGCCGCCCACTGTGACCTCCCCCCACCAGTCAGCATGGCCTCAGAGACCAGTGTGGTGTCCAGAAGATGATGCACGCTCTGGTGGAGCCTGGCCCTTTGTGGTGACAGAGGAGGCTATGGAGGTCAGGAGAGAAGGCTCTGGGGAGATAGGAAGGGACAGGCCCCCACCCCATGCCAAGGCACCATTTGCCTGATCATCGAATATGAACCTGTTCACCCACCACCAGCCCCTCCTGGCAGTATTTCCCAGGAAGACTTTTAGGAGTCTCACAGCTACCCTGGGCCACCTCTCTGAGCCTCTGGATCTGGAGGTGGGGACAACCAGGGCCCTTGCCGGCCCCGGCTAAGAGAGGGAACCTTGAGGAGCTCCCATATGAGAACAGAGCACTCCAGTCCTGGGACTGAGAAATTTTTGGTGCCACTCTCTGAGTGAACACTGGGCAGGGTTAGGAAGAAAATACCCCCAATATATGTGTGCCCACTGTAAGCCAGGGCAGGGAGCAGCCAGTCACTGCTGTCACATCCACTGAGAAATGGAGTTGGTGATTGGCTTAGTGAGAGGAGCCTGGGGGAGGATGATGGAGTCTCCCAGCAGTGGAAAGACATGAGCTTTGGCCTTTCAGGTTCCTGGATACTGTGCTGAGGGAGGGGCAGCAGCCCTCCATTCACAGAGGCCTCCTGGGAGGGGAGAAACTAGAGTGGTGGACGGTGGTCGGCCCAGCAGAGGGCAGGCTTGGGAAGAGTGGCGGGGCTGTCCTGAGGGGAGTGGAGCCCTGCTGTAGGAGAGACCTTTCCCTACCTCTCAGAGCTCATCTGGCTCTTTTCTTTCTTTCATTTTCAAATTAGAGGCAGCAAAAGGACAAGCTTAACTGTCTCTCGTCCCCTTTCCATACCTTCAGCTTTGATGTCCACCCCTCTTATGACGCCTGCTCTCTTGGGAAGGTAAAGGCAGGAGCTGGTGGCTGAGGCAGCCTCTGGCCTTGAGGCAGGCGGCACCAGGAGCGGCTGGATGGGAGGTAGGAGCCTGCGGCCCGGCCCCTGGCGTCTGTGGGCAGCCTGGTGGTGAGGGAGTTTGTGGCTCTTGCTTCAAGGAGGTGGGAGGCTGTGAGAGTCAGGAGTGCAAGGTGGACCTTGCCCTGGGGGCAGGACAGTGTTCTGTACACGGCAAACGTGTGTTCATACACACACATGTAAGTGTGAGCATGTGCTGTGTCATCCACAATAGGGTGTGTGCCAGCACACGTGTGCAGAGCCCAAATCCTAGCTGAGGGATTGGCTCATCCCGTATTTTGAGGCCTCGGTAGCATTCTTATCCGGGGGCCACATGTGGAGCTGATGGTGGTGTGGCAGGCCTTGCATGCAGGACTGCCCCAGCCCACTTGACTGTGTAAATCTGCTCTGTGGAGGGGGCAGAGGTGTCTCCAGCAGGGGCTCTGCTGTGCAGCGCGAGGCCTGGCAGTCCATGCAGCCCAAAGGGGCTAGACCTGCTGAGCTGGCTCTTCAGAAGCATCCAGTCCTGAGGATACTGTTCACAGGGAGAGGTTTTGGGTGCTGGTGCCCCCTCGCCTACTGGGGCTCGTCCCTGAAGAGGGTCCAGCAAGTTGGAGATGGGGCGGGAAGGGGGGATGAAAAATAGGCCAAATTCATGTCCCAAGTCACAGGCTAAGCCCAGTGAATTTCCCTGTTCCCTACCTCAGTTTACCTATTCAGGAAATGTTCCAGAGTGCTGGGCAGGGTAAGCTCCAAAGCTGGGGTCAGGCGGTAACAAACAAAATCTCAAGCCAACCTCCTCCTCTATGCAAAGATCATTTCCGTCACCCTGAGATGGGGTGAGTGGATGTTGGGGGTACAATGGTATTCTGGGGGGCCTTGCCCTGTTCAGGACCTCGTCTTCGGGGGTCTGGCCCTCACCTGGCCTGCCCAAGGTCACCAGCAGTAGCAGTGGCACTTACATCTGTCCCAAAGTCTGGAGAGGGGAGAACTGGGCAGCCTTACACCCTGGTGGGGACCCTCACGATTTCTTTCTTTCTTGAAGAAACACAAGACCCTCAAGATTCACGTACTGTGTGATGGAGAGAAACAAATACCAACTGTTCCCCCCAAAATACAATGTATTTTGTACTTTGTAAAGTGTTAATTAAAATGGAGAAAAATATGTTGGCTGAGGGCGTCTGATTTTGTGCTGCTCCAGGGCCACACCTCATCTCTTTCCTTCTCCATTCCATGGTCGGGGAACATGGCCAGGGGTTGGGAGGAAGGCAGAACAGCCTCCCCGTCCACACTCAGCGGCTGAGAGAGGACACATCCCCAGAGCAAGAGGGGCTGTATTAGTTACCTGATGCAGGGTAACGAGTTGCCCCAAACGCAATGGATTAAAATGATTGTTTACGTGTCACCGTTTCTGTGGGTTAGGAATTCGGGAGCAGTTTGAGCAGCTGGCTCAGGGTCCCTCGGGAGGCTGCAATCATCTGAAGTCCTGGCTGGGACTGGAGGATCTACTTCCCAGGTGGTTTATTCACAGGGCTGGCAAGTTGGGCTCAGCTGTTGGCAGGGAGCCTGTTCCTCTCCACATGGGTCTCCCCATGGGGCTGCTTGAGTGTCCTCACAATACGGTGCCCAGATTCCCCCAGGACAAGGGATTCAAGGGCCAGTGTAGGGACCAAAATGGTTTTTTGGCCCTGAGCCTCAGAATTCACACGCCTCTGCCTCCACCATACTCTGTCACCATACAGCCCTGCTCTGATTTGACACAGGAGGAGAACACACAAGGGTGTGAAACCAAGAGGCCAAGGTCACTGGGGTCATCTTGGAGACCGGCTACTGTGCCCATCATTCCTCCCAAACCTCTGGCAGAGGCAGGCCTGGGGGTGAGGGGGCCTGCGGAGCAGGACAGGGCCTTGCTGGTGCATGGGGAGGATACGGGGCTGGATTCCGGGCCACAGGGCCTCTGGCCCAAGCCTGGAGCCGTGCTGTGGATGTCACACCCCCAGGAAGGTCCTTGGTGCTAGAAGCCCAGGAGCTGACGCCTCCCTACAAGATACCCTGGGGGCACGAGGGAGGGCTCCGTGCCCAGCGTCCCTAACACAGGGCTCTGGCATTTGGTTCCTGCCCTTTTGACAGGTAGGCACGCAGGATGCCCAAGCAGGACAGAGGTCTTGGACCTTGGACACCCTTCACTGCCCCTCTCTGACGTTTTCCATAGAGGGCCAGTGTGACCAAGGCAGTGCTGAAGACCTGAGCCTGCACTGAACCCCACCAACCTCCATTCCCACCTGTCTCACCCCTGCCCGCAGGAGAAGTGGACCTGAGGATTGAAGGGAGTGACAATGAGGATGAAGCTCACTCACCACCCTGAGCCCAAGAAAGTTCTGGATGCTGTGAATGCTTTCCCTTCTGGGGTCTTCAGACTACGCCCCTCTCATTCCTTCAGAGACCCCATTGGAGCTGGGACATCCACGGGGACTCTTGATTTCCCCCAAAATCTCAAAAGTTACAAAGAACTCCAGGGCCCGATCTCCCATTCCCACCACTCACTCACAGTCACTGTCACTTGGGCGGTGCTGGACCTTGTGCCAGGTGCTGGGGACCCCGAGGAACAGGCTGTGGCCCCTGGACCTGCGTCTCTCTAGGAGGTGAGAAGACAGGGAAAGGAGCTAGTCCAAAGAGTGCAAGGCCAGGCTAGACCACAAGGGTGTGCTGTGCCCAGGGGGAGGGAATGACCACTGTCCAGTAGTAGGGGGCAGAACAAGAAGCCAGGACATTAGGGTTGAGCTTGGTAAGATGGGGACCCAGCAGAGGGAGGAGCAAAGGCGCAGAGGGCCAGAGGGAACCTTGGCTGGAATGGAGGAGTGCGGCGGGGGAGGGAGGAGTTGATGCGGCAGGTAGGGGATGAGGCTGAAATGCAAGGTGGGTGCTCAGGTCCGCCAGGGGCCTCACCCTCCTATAGGCCATGGGGAGCCACTGAGGACTTCCACGCAGGGGACCAAACTTAGCATCTGAGTGGGAGTCTTGGTTATGAAGAGGGCTGATAGGAGCAGGAAAGGGGGACTGCCAGGGTCCTGGTCTCAGTTCTCAGGAGGAGGCCCCTGGCTGGTTCTAGAGTCGTCCCTGTGCAGAGTTGGGGTTGTGGGGGCAGTGGAGTATCAGGGGACCAGCAGATGTCCAGCCAGCCCTCAGAACCATGACTGTGCCCCTCGCCTAACCAGGGCATAATTCCTCCTGGAGCAGCTCTGGCTGCTTGTGGCAGGTTCTCACCACTGCTCACATTCAGACCCCCAGGGGGGTTACCCTTGCCAGGACTCCACCCCCAAGAGTCTGATTCAGTTTCTCTTGGATAAAATATCGGTGTAAAACGTCCCCCACCCTCTCTTAAAAGGTAATGTAAAGAACTGGGTCACAGAACAGCAACAACTGTGGTCACATGGCCCCCCGGGTTTATCATGTGACATTCCTCTGGGGGGGCAGGGGGCTCATGATGGTCAAAACGAGCTCTCCAAAGGGAATGTGCGGGATGAGATCGTGGGGGTGGTTGCACCACATAGACAATACGCTAAAACACTTAATTGTACACTTTAAAATGGTCCTACGTCATGTGACTCACATGTCAATGTTTTAAAAATATCGATGTGGTAGAAAAAACAACAGGAATGGATGCTGGGCGTGAAGGATGGCCAAGAAAGAATATGAGTTATTCTGACACTCTTGAGGGTTAGAGGAAGTCCCTATCAACATGGTGGAGGCAGCACAGAGAAGAAGGAGGAGGACGGAGGCAAGAACCGGGAGCTCCCACCTCGCAAATGTTGGTGGGGGAGCATCTCATTTGAGCTGTTTTTCCAGGAGCTCTGGACCTGATCTGATCCAGCGGGAAGCTCTGCAGCGTCAGCGAGACCCAGGCCCATCTCCCACCCTGATGAGCTTGGGACACCGGGAGGGTCCTGTTGTCCCGGGAGAACCTCGGAGAGCAGGCAGAGTCTCTGAGGAGCCTATAGGGAACAGCCCGCGTTGTTTTCAGGGCAATTAATACTCCGTGTCTTGGACTCAAGATCACCGAGCGTGTCATGAAATATGTGGTAAGTGTCCAAACTTAAAAAATTAAATGAAGGCACCAGTGATCCCACTTCTTAGGTATACACTTGAGAAAACTGAGAACACGTTCACACAGACACTTGTACCGAATTCAACAGTTGGTGGACATTTGGGTGGTTCCACTTTTTGGCTATTATGAATAATGCCAGAACTTCATGTACGAGTTTTACATTGGCCCAGCGTTTTATTTTTTTTGGATCATTCGCATACATCAAAACAATCAATCAGTAACCTCCCAGATGATTCTATCATACAGGCAAGGTTGTGAGGCCCAGGGTAAAGGGTTGAATCTGCCCAAAGGAATCCCCTCATGAACATGGCCCCCAGAGCAGGCGGCCTCATCTTGATTCCCTAGTTTGAGGCCAGACTCATTAGAGGCAGCCTGCACCCAGATGCGCCAGCTGGAATGAACGCGTCCTTCTCACCACTGCATCCCCTGCACCTGGCAGCTCCTGGCGTACAGTCAGACAGGAACAGGGACCCAATCAGGCCTTTGCTTCATCTTCAGTGTTCTCCCGCTGTAATGAGGGTGGATGACTTAGCTGTGGAACAGCTTTCGGTCATGAGCCTGAGCCTGTTCAGTTTCCGTCTCTGAGGGTGGACTCACAAGGGCCATTTTTCTGATGGGCACAGATTCCTGTGCTCTTCTCTGGCAATTCAGCTGGCACCACCCTACCAGAGCGACAGCAAGACCAAGTCTCTCTGCTCCTCATGGGCAGCCCCCACACCAGCTACATCCCACATGTTTGCCTCCCTAGCAAGACAATGGACTCCTGGTTCAAGGAGGTGACCACACTCTCGGGATTTTTCCTTTTAAACTTGACTGCTCAGCATGCCCTCAGTGTGGCCCCGAGAAAATCACAGCAAGAGGGACTCCAAGCACTGTCTCCAGCTCAAGCTCAATCTGGGCTGTTCCATGAGAAATATCAAGGTTGGTGTGGAAGAAAGGCTGGGTTTCTTGGTCGCCACAGCATGAGCGTCTGAGGGTAGCTGGGTGATGCACCCTGGGAGAGAGAAAGGCAAGTGTGGGCTCCTTGGGGGAGGGGATACATTCCTGGGGCTCAATCCTGGGGCAGGGCAGGCCCCAGGAGAATGGAGACCTCACAGAGCCACCCCAGTGCTGGGGGCCACCCCCAAGGCCATCTGAAGTGGTCTCTGGGAAGGTCAGGCTGCATGGTTAGGCCGAGGCAATGAGCAGCTCCCATGCTGCCCCTGCGGGGAGAACGGCCCTCAGAGTTGTGAGTAACTCTGCTGCTTGTCAGGAGGTGCTGGGACCTGACCAGGGCTGCCCATGAGGAGAGAGAACAGTGTGGATCTTCAGAAACGCAGCCCGAGTGTCTACCCTGTGCCAGGTGCTCAGCGAGATTGTCACCCGCTGTGCCAAGTCAGAGCACTCTTCCTGCCACGTGGTTCTCAGCGTCTGACTGTGTCACATGAACACAGTGAGTGCACAGTAGGTGTTTCCTGACCTCGTGAAAATGCGAGCCAACCACATATTCAAGAAACAAGCATGATCAGGACAAGACTCTCCTGAGTGAGTCAGGGGTGGACCTGACGAGAATGGCAGGCCAAGTGTTTTGGATTCACTGATGTCAGGGTCTGTGTGCCAGCAAGAGACCCCCGTCCCCGCCAGAAATCATCATGGACTGGCAGCATGTACACCTGGCGGGTGCTCAGGGAACAGAAGACTGAGACCTATGCCCCTGGGAACGGCTATCCACTGAGGGAGATAATGGTGGCCACCGTGTGATGAGAGTCCCTCCACCTTCTCAGGCCACACCTGCCACTCGGGCTGTGCACTGGCCTCCTCTACAGACCCCAATACATGCAGAAGGACAGAGCCTGAGTGTAAGAAGTCAGGACAGCCAGAAGACACGTCGGAGTGGTCCATGGTCACTGCATTCAGGGTGTCCTCACACACTCGCTGAAGTGACAGGAGCCCGGAGCCTGCAGACAGACTTTTCGCAGGGAAAAAAAGGATAAATTATAGCAACGAAGCTAATGGTGGAAACAGTTTCTGTGTCTGTGGGCCTGCCGAGGTCACAGGGAACCAACAGAGCCAGCGGCAGAGGGAAGGCCCGATGGAAACAGCCCCTGAAACACCAAAGTGCCTCGAAACACTCTGCAGTGGGTTTTTGAAAGATAAATCCTTATTGTATTTAAATTATACATTTTTTTTTGCATTTTTACAAGTGTTTTTTAAAAATGCTTCTCACAATTTCAAAAGACATTATTAGAATCCAGCCTTCAAAGGAAATACTTAGGCCTGTGCGTGCATACGGTCGCGCGCAGGCACACACACGCACTCTCCGCAGTCTGTCTCTGGAGGCAACATGAGAACCAGAACCGGTGGTGCCTCTGGGACAAGAGACGGGAGACTTAGTTTTCATAAGACACTTTGTACCAAGTACGTATGTTCCGTGTTCAAAAACATCAATAGCTTTGTTTAGAAGAACTGATTTAGTAAACAGTAATATAAACTACAATTTAAGAAAGAACACTTTAACACTGAAATGAGCCTTTTGGTCTAATTGCATTCTCCCCGGTATGAAAAACATTATTTTTCACTTTGGTGGCTGTGGTAAGGCACTCTAAATATTAAATATCCTGCTTTCTTTTAAATGCATGTAAAACATTCCTCCAAACGGGCCTCTGCAAACAGCTCCTGGCACGCCAGCTTTGTCATTTCAAATCTTTCCCCCTTGGGAGCCCCTCTGGGCCTTGTGGAGCCTGGCCTGTAGCTTCTGCCTCTCTGAGGCCCCGGGGGGCCTCTGTTTCTCTGCTCCACGTGCCCGTGGACAGCCTCTGACAGGGCCTCTTCCAGGGCACAGGGGGACTGGAACCCTTGGTCAGGCTGCCCCCTGCTTGCACAGGCTGCTCACTCACAGCCCCAGGAAGGAGCGCAGCACCAGGGAGCCTGCAGCCTGAGAAGCTGCTGCTGGGCGCTCGCTCTGGCTCCTCACCACTACGCGCTCTCTCCTGATGCCCTGGCAGAGGGTGCGCTGGGGCAGGAGGAGGCCAGCTGGGACCTGGGAGGGGAAGCAGTGCCCAGGGAACTGGTCCTGGCCCAGCCGCACACTGGACGCTGCTGCCACATCAGGTAGTCTGCTCTGTGGGCACGCACTCACGCCCGTCCAGTCCAGCCTTACGCTCCATGGCAAATACCGGTCTTCCAGGCAACCGATTCCCAGGCACCCTCGGATGTTCTTGCCTCACACAAACAGCTCTCCTTTGTCTGCACAGAAAGGAAAAGGGTGGCTTGGCTGGGCTAGGCCAGAGGCAAGTCACCAAGAAGAGGAAGGGTCATGAGAATACGCTTTCTAGAACCAGGTACAAACAGAGCCCAATGTTAAACTTCAATTTCTACCAGGCATTAATGCCTCCTTTTGAAGGGAAAGGTATACTACCCCCAAACCAAAGACATGTGCAAGCCCAGAATGACGGTGTGTCCGTCACATGGAGAAGAGTACATGCACAGAGCTGTAGGCCCAGGAGGCTCCTGGACACGGCCCACTCTGCTCGCCCCATATGCACGCCCCTCACCCACAGTCATGGCCCACTCTGCTCGTCCCTTATGCACACCCCTCACCCACAGTCACATCCGACCACACCCTGCCCTCCACACGTCCTGAAGTCTGAGCACCCTCCAGTCCTGGTCATGCCCTAATAGAGGGAGACCTCCATCCGTCATCCCTTGTCTGGGTTTCCACATCTCGGGAGCATTTGGTCAAGGGACACAGGGTGACTGGGCACCTCTTTGGGCCGGGTCGATGTCTGTGTGCTGGGAGCTGGGACACGACAGTGAGTGAACACGTACGGTTCCTGTCCTCATGGGACAAGAGCTAGTCAAACAGTTAGAAAGAAACAAACGATCAAACCAATATATACGTGTTTACAAACTGTAAAAAGTGCCACGAGGGACAAGAACGGACGAAGTGCTCTAGAGGACAGTCCAGGAGAACAAATCTAGACTGGGCTCGGGAATGCCCACCTCTGGACGGGACCCCAGACCTGGTGGGGCAGCCTCCTGCTACCCAGCCTTCAGACCCCACTTCTGTCCACATCAGCTCTGGGCACTCCTTGGCACAGAGGCCCCATTTTACCACCTCCACCTGAGAAGCAGAAGAAGTAGACAAGACATGGAGAAGCCAGGACTAAAATAATCTGGCTGATTAATAAGGAATCCTTTTGTTCCCATCCATCAGAGCCCCTCTGGTCTGACCACCACCCTGGGGACTCCACCCTCAGATTTTACGTGTTTAATAGAACAATTCAGTCTGGCCCCCAAAAGGTTAGCAGATCTCAGGGGAAACCAACCAAGTCCAACTCCCAGCTGACCACATGCAAACGCTGGGCACAGAAGGAGAGATACCCAAGCTCTGATGCTCCCTCTACTGAGGACAGTCACGGCACCTGGAGGGTGGCTGTGGGGTCTCGGGGGAAATCTAGAAGCGGATTTCATTTTGGTGTGACCCAAAACGTCCACATGGCATGACAGCAAACAGAAAACAGTGTACTCTAGTTGAATATTTTGCACATTTCATATGGATTTCCAAGGATGTGACTCTGCACAGTTTAAGCCGTAGATCATTGATACCTCCAGATTGAGTCCATAATGACTCTTAGTTTTTAAATCAAAATAGCTTTAGAAGAGTCTGGCACCCTCAAGACATTAACATATGGAAGTGCTGACTCCGAGTGACGGTGCTGAGGGACTACCCCGGTCATCACTGCGACCGAGGGTGCTGTGCACACAGTCACCCCCCCACAGTCCACGCCACAGCCCGTGTGTGTTACAGGCCTGAGATCTGAACCTCAGACGACAACTGAAGGGCAGTCAGGACTCTGGGTCGGGGGGGCCTCTGGATAGTCCTCACAGTAGCGTAGGGCCAGAGAACACTAACGAGGATGACCCCACTCTGTCCCGGCCCAGACGCCTAAATAGAAAACAATGACTCACCAGAGATGAGTAATTGAGATTTACAAATTAACATTCTTAGGTGCAAGGAAATAGCGAATTTACGTGAGGATCCCCACAAAATGAAATTAATTTTCTTCAGTCTTACCAGTCAGGTCAACTAAAGAGCAGCAGACTGACCTGACAGTTACTGTGGTGGAACGGGAGAGGCAATCAAGGAAAGCGCACATCCGAGGGCGGGAGGCACTTGGGTGTCTGACGGCTTTGTAACTGGGCAAACCTTCAAGAACAGCTCCATTCCAGCCTTGGCTTTGATCATTCTGTCCTGGCACTTTGGAGAAATGGGGCATATTTCCCTCCACAAAACCCCAGGGTATCTGACAAATCAGCGTCCTGCCGTCCCTCATTCCTGGGTTGGGTCAGGGTTTGGGCTTGGCCAGGAGCGGGATGAGCCCCACACTTTCATTTCCCGATGGCTCTCCCGGGGATTCATCAAACCTCTGCTGGGTTCCCCAGCACCCTGACATTCTCGAGGGTCCACCTCCTACCACCGACTGGCATCCTCTTGAGAAAATTCACTTTCACATGAGCCCAACCACAAACCAAAGGAACCAAAAACAAAACTCCAGGATGAAAAAAGACACACATTATACAACTTCAAGCCAAACAACATCTGGATGAGCTGCTCACTGTAATTATCCACGCGGGGCGCCCCTCCACTGGATGGATGGACACTGAAAGCTGCCCACGGCTTAGGATGAACCCAAGAGAGTGCAGCTCGGCCCGTCACTGGGGCCACACAGGCTTCGCCACTTACTGGTAAGGGGAGCAAAGTGGCTGAGTCCACAGCAAATGCAGGAAACCTGGACTTCTGGGTTGAACTCCATCAAGCTGAAGAGAGTGGGTGGAATCATTTCCGGAAGAGCGGTTTCCACTAGGTTTGTTCCGTTGCCAAGAATTCCGTAGCCTCAGACAAAAACATGTCCTTCTACATGACAGTAAAAACAGCGGTCAGTAAGTCAAACCAAGTGCAGCTCTCCTCACCAGAAATTCAAACTGCACCGCTCGGATGCTTTCGATACACAGGGATTGTTTTCTCCTCCTTGGTTGGCAAAATCACGTTAATTACACTTGGAAAAGAATCAGTTTCTTTTCTCCTCTTTTAAATTCTTACTCTTGGCGTATGTCAAGCAAACAAACCAAGCTCAGAATACAAACTTCCCACACCTGGAGGGCAACCTGGAGGGGCCTAGTCAACAAATCACCCAGAAACCCCATGTGAACACAGGAGAGCCTCAGAAGGGCAGTTATCCCCCTACTAACAGCTCTAAGTTTCACACTGACCAGGAGAGCAAGCCAAATATAAAACAACTTCTGGCCAGATGCTGAAAACTCTCAGAAATGATGTTTTGCTTATAAAAAGTGGAATACTCATCAGTGGTGCCAGATGTTTCATCCCAGGGGCATGGACCTCAGCGTCGAAACCCTAAGGCTCTTCTCCCTCTGTCTCTGTTTCTTGGTGCAGCCTCTCTGGAGAAGGCAGGGCCAGAGTCTCTGGCCCAGGCGACAGGAGGGGAGAAAGCAGTTCCTTCTCCACTCCAGAGGTTTACTACAGAATTACTAAGCTCTGGGCTAGCTATTTGTCTACAGAGAAACCAGGGCTACTATCGTTCTGTCAGGAACGTCACCCTCACCCTCTATTAACTGAACTCACTCTAACTAGGTCTTCCCACAGCCACGTTCCCTCCCTCAGGCTGAGGTCTGTGCCTGTGAATCCAACAGACACCGACCCTTCGCCATCGACCCCTCTACACCTTCCCAATGACCTGCCTGCAAGAGGCTCTCACCATTTCATACAGCACAGCCTGTGCCCCTACATGCCACATGCTTAACCGTCCCCACTCCTGAGAAGGGCAAGTATCGGGGGACATTCACCCGAGTCACAGGAAGGGTCCATACTGTTAGGAAGACAAACTTGTGAGAACTTGGAAGGATTCTGGTGAACGGAAAGAGCAGATAAGTGCCAGGTCATTCATTCACCCCACAAATATGTCCCAAACAGTAAACATAAGCTAAACATCTAACTGGTGATGGGAACATGAGGGGAAGGAAGAGACCCGGTCCCTCTCTCTGAGTTCAGTCTAGTGGAGGAGGCAGAGGTCAGCCAAAATTAACACCCAGTTAATCTGTGCTGACTGCAAGGATGGCAGGACAGGGGCCTCCGTGAGGGAACGTCAGGGAGCCTGATGTAGTTCATGGGCAGGAGCAGTCGGGAGGCTTCACTCTATCCACGTAGTCTGAGGGATGAGTAGGAGTGTGGAGGGGAGGGGAGAGCACGGTATTCCACGTAGGGGAGACAGCACCTGCACAGGGAGGGAAGGGCCATGGCCCACTGAGGGAGTTTAAACAAGGGCCGAGTGGATGAAGCCAGGGGACGAGGGGGAATATTTGCAAGACGCCAGTGGGGAGCAGGGAGGGCAGGTCATGCAGGATGCTGTAGACCACGGAAGGGTCTGGTCTTTATTCTAAGCACAATGGGGAGACGGTAAGGGTTCTAAGTAGGGAAGGGACATGATTCCTAGAGGGGAACGTGAGTGGACGTGGCAAACAGTGGAGAAGGAGCGGGGGGGGGGGTGACGAGCAGGGGTTCACTTTTGGACCCACTGAACTCACAGTGCTTAGAGACGGCCAAGGGAAAACGTCAAGTGGCACTGAGAGATGTTCGCACCTCCGAACAGCAGGCTTGGCCTCACCAGCCAGCTGGAGAGTCCTGAGCACACAGACGGTGACTGCAACCACGGTGAGGGTGAGACCTTCTGAAGGAGAAGGCAGAGGAAAGGAGGAGAGCACAGTCCCGCCTCGGGGACCTCCGACATGGGAGGGCCTGGCCCAGGAGGAGAGCCAGGAAATGAGTCCAGAAGGAACGAGAAACGAAGAGAGCCCTCGGAGAGCCCAGTCACAGGGGCGAAAGGAAGACTGCTCTTCACCAAGATGCTCAGCACGTCACGGCCAATGTCAAACGCTGCTGAGAGATCAAGAAAGGGAAAGATTGGACAATGGTCTCCAGGTTCTTTATTATTGTTTTCAGCAACATGGAGGTCACCGTAACCCTAGCAAGAGCCACTCAGCAAACTGATCAGTGTGGAAGCTGAGTGGAACGGACAGAGGAATGAGAAGGAGACGAAGAAATGGGGACAGTAAGTCAATGCAGCTCCTGAGAACTCTCGCCTAGAAGGGGAGGCAGGAGGTGAAGCGAAGGGGTGGGACTTGGGGGAATGGGAGGATGTGGAGGGCTCCACACAGGGCCTCTTAAGATGGAAGACACCTGAGTCAGGTGTCAAGACTGATGGCGAGGGACGAGTAGAGAGGGAGAGGCTGAAGTTGTGGGGAAGAAGGCCCAGCAGATGGAGTGAGGCTTCTGAGGAACGGGGGGAGAAGGGATCCAGGGCACAGAGAGAATCATCAGCTTCAGCAGGAAGAGACACGCTTCCCCCACCACTGTAAAGGGAAGGGACCCAGGGCGGGGACAGGTAGAGGCAAGTGTGCAGGAGTCCGAGTGGGAAACTGAGGGCTTTCTCAGCTGACGGCATCTGTTTCCCCTATGAAACAGGAGGCAGGTTCTTCTGCTGAGAGTGAAAGATGGGAGGGTCAGCGGTCTGGAGGACGAAGTGTGGCCAACTTAGCTTTCCAGCAGGATTTGATCTTGGTGCCTCTGCTGAGGGATAACTTTGGAAAGACAGATTCTAAGTGCTTTGGTGAAGACCGCGGCACACCAACGGTCCCTAAGTTGACTCAAAAGGAAAAGAGGGGTTTACTGACCCAGAAAGTGTACACCTAGGTGAGCGAGGCTGGCAGAGCTGGGGCCTGGCCTCTGCTGCCTGGCTCGCAGAGAGCTTCTTTACCTAACTGTGCTCTGGCAAGGGCCACTGGAAAGAAATCACTGTTGTCACTGACAGAGGGAGGCTCAGGCCACAGTCAAGATCATGGTTGTGGCAGGCTACTTCTATAATGGCCCCTAGTGAGCCCCGTCTCCTGCTGTTCACACCCACGTGTACTCCCTTGTGTGGGGGCTGGACCTAGTGACTTGCTTCTCACAAGCAGAAGGCCAGCAAACGTGAAGGTGAGGTCACTGCCCAGATTAAATGAGAGGACACTGGCTTCTGTCTCACTGGCACTCCGTCTTACCCTCTCATTTGGTCACTCTGACGAAGCCAGCTGCCATGTTGGGAGCTGCCACATGGAGAAGCCTACATGGCAAGGAACCGAGGAAGGCTTGGCCAGCAACCATTTGCTGGACAACTACCAGCAAGGAATTGGGGCCCCTGCATCCTGCCAACAACCATCGGTGTGCTCCTGGAAGCAGAGCCTTCCCAGTGGAACCCTACGATGACTGCAGCCTTTGAGAGACTCAGAGCCAAAGACCCAGCTAAGCCCCCCCACGATGCCTCACCCACAAAATTCAAGTGGTACTTCTACCCACTGCTGCTGGCAGTATCAACTGATAAAACTTCTGGAAAGCAATTTAACAATACATACTGACAAGAATAAAAATATCCTACTCCTTTGACACTCCTGGGATTTATTCTAGAGCAATAATCCAAACGAAAGAAAAAGTCACGTATGCACACAAGATAAATGTCATAATATCTCCAACGGCCACCGCACTCCGTCTCCAAAGAAGTATGCCACCTGACAACAGGGAAATGCTCATGTAATTTTATAATAAAATGGTTAAATTAATTATTAATTATGATAAATTAAATTGATGCTATATCATACAAATATTAAAAACTGTAACTGTGAAAATATTACCACCATGGAAAAATGCTTTATGTAAGTATAAATGATAAAACAAGCATATAAAACCACACCTATGCTGTGATTACTGTATACTAATGTGCACAAATGGGGGCCGGCCCTGTGGCGGAGCGGTCAAGTGTGCACGCTCCGTTGCGGCGACCTGGGACTCCCAGGTACTGATCCCGGGCGTGCACCGATGCACCACTTGTCAAGCCATGCTGTGGCGGCATCCCATGTGGAGTAGAGGAAGATGGGCACAGATGTTAGCCCAGGGGCAATCTTCGTTAGACAAAAGAGAGGGATTGGCATCGGATGGTAACTCAGGGCGAATCTTTCTCATCAAAAAAAAGGGCCGGCCCCGTGGCTTAGCCCTTAAATGTGCGCGCTCTGCTGCTGGCGGCCCGGGTTCGGATCCTGGGCACGCACCGACGCACCGTTTCTACGGCCATGCTGAAGCCGTGTCCCACATACAGCAACTAGAAGGATGTGCAGCTATGACATACAACTATCTACTGTGGCTTTGGGGGAAAAAATGTGCACATATGAACGAGGATTGGAAGAAAACAGTAGACAATGAACAAAGATGATTTCATCTGCTGGTAGGATTACTGAGGATTTCTACAAGATTTAGTCTTATATTAATGGCCCTCTCTTCAGACCAATATCAGAAACAAAAAGGTTAAATATACAAGCTTGAGAAAATGTCTCAATCATTCCTCCCTGCATTAATCACATTCTTCTCAAATCAGTGAACATCAAGCTCCTTTTAGGGGACACTTGTTTTCTCTTTGAAAGCCTCACACAGCTTCCTGTCTCTGCTGAGAGAAAGGCTCACAGCTCCTCTGCTGAGGGGTGGCTCTAATCCTCCACCCAATCCTTTATTGGTTCCTTTCCATGGGAGCTGGGGATGAGGGAACTGGGAAGGGACAAACAGAACAGTGTCCCCAGGAAGTGATAAGAGAGGTAAGAGTCAAATGAAGGCAGGTGGTTCGAACCCATGAGAGCCCCACTGCTCACAGCTCCAGACTGCACCATCCCAAGGAGGTGTAAGGTCCACTACCTGTTTGCCCAGCTGGGCCCCATCCATCAGAATAGACTTCTCCTTTATCCGTTAGGAACAGACTATGGTCCTGACCACAAGCGATCTATCAGACAAACAGAGGGAAGGTTGATGAGAAGAAATCCTTGGCAGCCCAGTGTCCTGCTCAGAGGACCCAAAGCACGGGAGCATTCCCTACTGCTCCTGAACCTGAGGGGGCCAAGTCCAGGCAGGCTGCCCCACACAACCTCCACTTCTTATTCTTTCTCACTCCACTGCAGCCTGGTTTCTGCCTGCCCCTCCACTGATGCGGCTCTTGCTAAAGGAAAGGGCCAGATGTCCTAAGGAGAAGACCCAAGAGCTCCTCCATCCCAGTCCATCCCTGAAGAACCACTCCCTTCTCCACAAGCCTTTCTCTTCCCCATCTCTCTCTTCTGCCTCTCCCATAGCTTCCAGTCTTGCTCCCTAGCTCAGCCTTACTCCTTACCCTTCAGTGTTGGAATCCTTCTCCAAGGTCTGTCTTCTGCCCTCTTCTCTCCTCCTCTTCACACTCCCCTGGGAGGCTGCATCCGTTTCCAAGGCTTTCTCTGTCACCTGTACACTGCTATCTCCATTCCCAACAACTTTACTGAGTTCCAGACCTGCTTTTCTAACTGCCTAATGAAAAGCACCGTTTACTAAATGCTTATTATGCCAGGCACTGTGCTAAGTCAATAACCAAGAACACCTACGAAGAAACTGAATCTCAGAGAAGGTTGGTAACTTGCCCAAAGTCATCCAGTTAATATGTGGGGAAGCAGGGACTTGAATTCGCATCCATGGGACTTTCAAGTCTGTGCAAGACGCACTATACTCTACTGCATACTAAAAACAATTTCACTCTCTACCTCCTCCTTGCTTCTGTCTCCCACTCAACACGAGCCTCCTCCTCTAGGACTCCCCCATCCGGGTTGAGAACATCAGCAGCCACTCATTTGCCAGTGGAGTCAGGCTCCATTCCCTCTAGCTCACTCCCTGGACCTCTTATCAAGCCCCAAATCTGGTCAATCCTCCTTACATGTCTCTCCACATGTCCCTTCTCCCCACGCCTTCCCAAGTGGCCTTCATCACCTCCTCCCCCAACCCTAGAAAACCCTGCATCGCTCACTCTCCACCTGTCTTCCAGCCTATGCCACAGCACTCCCCTGTAAGCATACCAAACTCCAGCCACCCCACATGCTCTCAGCAGTTAAAGGCTCCACCTGCCACCTCCCCTCTGCCATGAAACCTTTCCCACCACCCATTCCTGGTCTATCTGGTAAATTCCTCTGTCACCTCCTCCACGATGCCTTCTGTGCCTTCCATTCCATCCCCGGAAGACTTAATGACTCCCCTTTGCTACTCTTATAGCACTTTCGGTATGCATTCATTTATGTATTTAAGTATTGATTATAGATATCTACCATGTGCCAGGAACTGCCCCAAACATGGGAATAAATGGTGAACAAGATAAAGCCAGCCTGAAACACACACAGAGCCTGGGCACACTCAGGTACAGCTAGTTTTTTCAACTTGTCTCTCCCACTAGAGTGTTTTCCCCCCAAACCTTATTCAACTTGGTACCCCATGTTCCAGTACTGAACATCCTGGCCTACAGTAGCCAGGCGACCATTTGTATAAAATAATTTATTAATTCAGAAAATCCGCCTAAAAATTTCCCATCACCCCCCCCTAGTTTCCCCCTTTCAAAAGTGCCCTAAGGGGCAGAATGAGTAGCTCTCAGCCCACGCCTCTTACCTGGACCACCTGTCCATCGAAGGCCTGCGTTCTATGGACTTTGTGACTTCTGCTAATGGCTGAGGGCAATCTGGGGAGAAGCAAGACATATGGTCACGGTAAGCATTGTGGGGTTCTGGCCTCTCCTCTGTCATTCCTCACTGGCGGCCCCATACACACACATAGTAACTGTTAGGGAAACTCTCTAGGTCAAAAAGAAGGCAGAGTTAGACACAGGTGCAAAGGTAAAATAATACAAACTAAATCGCTTGGTGATTTTAATATGCTGCCAGAGCTGAGACTGGTGTTTAAACCCACCAGCATAACGCGAGGAACTAGAGGGAAATTTTTTTAAAGACCAACAGAAATAGAACTGAAACAGAGGAATTTTTGAAGTTAATCAATTTGGCTAAAAATAAAGAAGGAATCCAAAGAAGGTCTAGCCATCCCAATCAATGCTCATGCACCTGCCCTCCCACCAGGCTGATGCACGGAGCTCCCCCTGAGATGGAACAACACTCTCCACAGCTCTCCGTGGAGCGCTCACTGCTCCTCTCAGGCCTGAGGAACCTTGCTTGGTACTGCTCTGTGACTCTATCACACAGTAATCACTCCAGAGATGTTTAATGCTCAACACAACTTGGGGAGGGGTAGTCCTTGTGGGAACTCACCTGTAAGGTTCATTTTCCACCACCTTCCTTCCACATTGTCCGTAATAGCTGTTTGCCAGGCTGAAGACTAAAGAATACCACCACCAATGAAATCAGTTCTACAGGTGTGTGGAACCCAAGAATGTCAGGACTGGAAGGGGGTCTGGAAAGTGGTCCTAGTCCAACTGCTCACCCAACTGCCACT
This sequence comes from Diceros bicornis minor, assembly GCF_020826845.1. Taxonomy (NCBI): domain Eukaryota; kingdom Metazoa; phylum Chordata; class Mammalia; order Perissodactyla; family Rhinocerotidae; genus Diceros; species Diceros bicornis. The sequence goes on from NW_026691076.1 coordinate 707,713, forward strand.
GGGTTTCCTTCTCCAATATTCCCAGCCAGTGCAGGCACACCTCCAGGCATGCTGGGGTCCAGACATGCTGCAACAGGCTGGGCCACCTGTACTTTCCCTCTGCTTCTCCTCTGGGCCCTCGTTCTGCCTCTCAGGAATTCCATGAGAGGCGAGCACCTCCTGTGAAAGGACTCAGCACCCCCTTGTCTTGACATGAGTACAGCCATGTTTGGCCACTCCATTGACCTACAGCCACCAGCACAAAAAGAAATATAAAAGCTGCTTTCTGAGTGGTGGGAACTGGCCCTTCTCCCATGAACATAGTTGCAATGTGTAAAAATTTCAAGGCCCTCGGGCGCCACAGCCTGGGCCTGACTGACCATCTGTGCTGGGCTGGGACGATAACCACAAACCAACGCACGTACACAACTACTGGGCTGCGACAACAGCCAGGGTGCTCAGTGCATGTACGCCACTGATAACCTTTTGTGCATGGAAACACTGAATGCTTGCTCTGTAAACTCTGTAACTGCTTATATAAACTGCTGGAAAGCGAGGCCTGGTGAGAGTTCCACTTGTGGAAGGGACGCCTTGCCCAGGACGTGTGATTCCCACACACCCATGTCGATTGACAGGACTCTCTCGGTACTGGGGCGTGGATGTTGTGAGTAATGGATTTATTGTGAAGTAATTGATCTGATGTGTTCTCTTTTCGGTCAACCTGGTGTTTCTCTTTCCGGTTGCCTTGTGTCATTTCCCTTCAGTCGATCTGGTCGAGCCAATGTTTTTCCATTTCTGATCGAGCCAATGTTTTTCCCTCTTATTATATGACCTATTCGAATCTGCCGCTATCTCAGCTGATCAGGGGTTTCCCATTCTGATGGAGCTGGTGTTTTTCCCTCTTATTATTTGACCTATTCTGATCTGTTGGAGGACTACCGCCTTTACTATCCTCTGTATAATAAGATATACCTTCAGTCCATTTGTTTGGAGTGGAGTTTCTTTTACGTCTCCAATCGAATCCCCCGAACCGCTCATAACACCCCATTCCTTGCACCTGTCACCAGGTTGCCCTCAAGGCCAAGTCCCCTCTGGAAAGAGTTCCTAAACACCACCTTCGGCTTTTCCTACAAAGAACCCTAGCCAGAAAATGAAATGTGATGAATTTCATCAAGTTGGCCTTCCCTGGAATAACCACTTTTTTGGAGACGGTCGGGGTTACCCAGGAGCCTGGACTCTGAAAGCCCCGCGTCTTGGAGGAAGTGTTAGCAAACAGGCTTCTCTCAGTACAAGGGAAAAGCCGTTTACACACGTAGCCCAGCTCAGTGACTTCACAACAAAGGCAGGCGTTGATGAGGCTGCCTGGTGTGCACTGTCATGTTTACATATACCTCAGATTTCCCAAGAACCACAGAGAGCAGAGAACAGAAAAGAGTCAGCCAAGTCTGCCCAACATAGTCTCTTGAGCCACGCTCCTGATTTGCTCGGGAAATTCCAACAGCCTCACAATCAGATGTGGGTCAATCAAATGGGCCACTTCAGGCCCTATGGCAAGAAAGTGGTCCCCCCACCATCCATCAATCTTGAACAGGTCAATTCACGTCCTTCACCGTCTTGTCAGGACGACAGTGGGCGCTGCCAAAGGAGACCTGTAGCACCTGTGTCTCCTGAGGTCTGTCCAGAGGCAGTGGGACAGGTGAGAGCTCCAAAACACACGCGTCTCCCCTCGCTGAAACAAACACAACCAGGGCGAGTGCACTGACGCAGAGTCAGAGCACTTCTAACATGAGAGATGACACTGCCCCACCCCTACATTGTTACACAGTGAGATCGGAATGACTTACTCAAGCCACATAAGTTAGTGGCACAGCAAGGACCAGAACCCTGGCCCCCAAGTCCAACCCACTGCACCACACTGCCTCCATGACACATGGGGTTACTGAAAAGCATCCTTAGTCTTATTAAAGAAAGCTCTTCACATGTCATTTCACACCATTTGAATTTTTCAGGAAAGTAAAAGCAATAGCCACTTTCTGCAATAGCCACTAGGATTTCTCAGTATGGTGAAAAACAGCACATGTTATATGACACCACTTCTAATAAAGGAAGCAAAAAGAATACATTTGTAGATGCATTTGCTCGCACATGCATTACATCTCTCCAGAAGGATAAACAGGAAACTGTTAACACAGGTTGTCGACAGGGAGAAAAATCATGATCCTGGGAGGACAGAGGTGGAAAGCAGACTCTTCATCATATGTTCTATGGCGTCATTACGATTCTAAATTATGCAAATATGTTACCTATTCAAAATAGAAAATTTTAATTTTTAAATAAGCATGTAAGATGAAATGTTGTCTAGAAGTCACTCTAAAGAAGAAACTTGGGGCCGGCCAGGTGGCGCAAGCGGTTAAGTGTGCGCGCTGTGCTTCGGCGGCCCGGGATTCGCTGGCTTGGATCCTGGGCGTGCGCCGACGCCCCACTTGTCACGCCATGCTGTGGTGGCGTCCCATATAAAGTAAAGGAAGATGGGCACAGATGTTAGCTCAGGGCCGATCTTTCTCGGCAAAAAGGAGGAGGATCGGCATCGGATGTTAGCTCAGGGCTGATCTTCCTCACAAAAAATAAATAAAAAAAAATAAAGGAATTAAAGCAGAAACTTATTCTTCTTTATAATCCTACTGGAGAGGCCAGATTGGTCTATGTATGGAATTCCTCTGACAGGTTTTAAACAATGAACTTTTGACTATTTACAGTGGAGTCTGGAGTTGAGGAGAAGATCTGCAAACGCACTGGTTCTCAACATACTCCTCACTAATGACCCCCTATCTTCTCCTATAATCCTCATCTTTAAAAACATCTCATCCACCAAATAAATGGCATTATGAATGTTATAATAATATACTTGCCCATCCATATTCATCAGTGACTGATATAATTTGCAGACAGAGCTTTTGATCTGCATGAAATAACTGGTTTATCACAATGAGATGATGTGATTCTAGGCAAAATCAAAGAAAATGGACAATGTTGTTAGCTCATATTAGTAGCTGAAAATATGAAGTACTTTAAATACTGACAAGTGATTCACATCCCCCATTACTATCTGCATGGACCCCTAAGGGCCTGGGAAAAGTTAATATATAACATTGAAAGGGAAACTGGCTCTAGGTCCAACTACCTATTGACAGGAAATACAGAGGACAGAGGATCATGTCAACCAGCACCACAGGGATGCATTCAACAAACTGAAGACTGGAAAATTCTATAGAATAAACAATGAGATTTCTTCGTTAAATGCATTTCAAGGATAAAAGATTCAAACAGACTTAAAAGACTATAAAAGTCTTCTCAACCACTTGCAATGTCTAGACCTTATCCAGCTTTTGATTCAAATAAATTTTTAAAAATAAAATAAAAATCTATTGACACTTATAAGACAACTGTCAGTTTGAACACTGACAAACTATTTGATATTAAGGGATTACATTGTTAATTATTTTTAGGTGTGATGCTATACTTACCACTCTTTTCAGTCCTTATGTTTTTAGATATGTACTGAAATATTTATGAATGAAATCAATTTTCTTATGATTTGCTCTAAATTTGCTGAGGGAGAACATGGGGGAAATGTGTAAAACAAGATCGTCATGAGCTGATGATGGTGGAAGCTGGTGATGGCCCATGCGGTGCATTATCTTATTCCATCCACTTTTGCATATGTCTACAATCATTCTTAACAAAAGGTAAAAAGAAATGTCATTTGGCATCGTACAGCCAATAAAGACTTCAATACTAAGGGTAAAAGGATTCTGATATGAAATTCAGTGAAAAAAGGCAGAAAACAAAATATACACTGTGATCAAAATTCTATAAACAGACATTTGCATACAAATGAGGGAAGAGGGAAAAAAATGAAAAGAAAGATTTGTCCAGTATGTATTTCTGGGTAATTCCCCTTTATTTTAAAAAATGTTTCATATTGTCCTCATCATATTGATTGACTCGTGTCTACTTTTGCAAATATCATAAATCATTTCTAACATTTTATAATCCAATTTCAAATATCTGGAATAAAGCCTCCATCTTAAGGCTTTCATTGAATTTTTTGCCCAGACCACATTCTAGGCACTGTAGAGTGTCTCAGGATATCTCAAGCTAGGAAACAAAGGTCATCACTCTGGGGCCAAAAAATAACATCCCTACTTATCAGCAAAGGACCTTTACCAAACAGGCTGAAAATAATCTAGTCCAGATAGTTCCAAACAATGTGCCTTTCAAGACTCCATCTATGTTGTTGTTACGGTTTGCTTTATGTCATCAGATTCTTGAAAATCAGAGGGAGCTTCCTCAGCAAATCACAGCAGAAAAAGCCAAGGCGAGAGCCTCAATTTTCTCTTTTCGGCTCCTGTGAAATCCAAACTGAGAATCTCTGTTGAGTTCCATCTACCAAACTTTCGTCCCATCCTTAGCTTTAGAGGACAGTAGTGTGAATCCATGGCCACAGGCGGCAGGTGAAATCTGAAAAAAAGTTCCCATAAAGCATTCACTGATCTGGGACGTCCAGTTTTTCCAGCAATAAATGGCAGCTTGTTTACCCATTCCAAGAACACACACTATTAACACAGCAACCAACACTTATGGAATGTTTGCTACATGCTAAGTGCTTGAGATGCACTATCTCATTTCATCTTCACACTCACCCAAGGATCTAGTTATCAGATCCTCCCCATTCACCAAGACACAGTCTCGCAAAGCACTAAAGTTGAACATTACCTTAGTTTGAATCTTGGCAACACCAGAGGGTCTACAGCTGGTAGACCCTGACCAGTTGTGTGATCTGAAACAGACTGCTTGACCTCTCTGTGTCTGTTTCCCTCTATGTGAACTGGAGTTGAGAACAATATCTCTCTTATTGGGTTGTTGTCAGGACTAAATGAGTTAATAGAGCTAAAGCTCCTACAGTGAATAGTACTTGACTTAATGTGTAAGAGCGACGGCACGTACTCACTATCATTACTGGTGGTAGTAAGAGGAGTAGTCGATAGAGGAGAAAATCGAGGCTCCTAGAGATTAAGTAACTTGTCTAATACAGTCACGCGGCTAAGATGTGGAGGCTGTCTGATTCCAGAATGCACCCTCTTGACCCTGATACTGCACTGTGACATTCTCAAAGCCCTGCCATGAAGAAGCATTCATACCACAGCCACAGCGAAAGTGACACATTCACAGCCCAGTGACTCTGTTGGGTGTTTCACCCAAACGCGATGTGATGTTATCAATCCTCACTTTCACTGGCCACATGAGGAAACGGAGGATTTGGTAGGGCTGAAGCCAAGGGCAGCCTGGCTTTAGAATCGGCTCCTTTCCCATAAAACCCAGAGTGAGCACCTTCCCGGGTGGCCTGGGATAGTCCTAGCTTACACCTGATGTCCCAACGTTCACTCTCGAACAAACTGGACAACAAATTCTACAGTGACCCAAATGACGCCCCACTGTCCCTTGGCTGTTTACAGTTTATCACAGGCCTCTGTAGTCAATCTCAGAGACTATATATAAACCTAATCCTTAGGAAAAGCCAGCTGACCAATAACGAGCAAATGTGAAGAATTTTCTTGGCGGGGGTGCCGGCCATGTGGACTAGTTCCCAGTGAGTGAGTTCGGCGCGCTCTGCTAGGGTGGCCTGGGTTTGGTTCCAGGATGCAAACCTACACCACTTTTGGTGGCCAGGCAGGGGCTGCGACCCACATACAAAATAGAGGATGACTGGCACATGTGTTAGCTCAGGGTGACTCTTCCTCAGCAAAAGAAAGATTTTCTTTTTACTTGCAGCATGGCCTGAGGAAAGCTAGCTAAATATTTCCTTTAAATTTGACGTGTTGGTGACTTGTTTAATCAAGTCATCCCAAAGTGACATATCCCTCCTTTTTCCCTGTGATATTTTCTCTCCTCACATTCACAGGGAACATATACACATGCACCCCTGTGTGAGTCAAAAAGCTCAGTTCCCTAGCCTTTGGGAATGGCTTGGGTCCACAGAAACGACCCACTGGGGAGGCAGGAGCCAGCCCCCGACCACACGGCAGGAAACATAGAAAAGAAGCGAGTCCACAGAGGATGCCCAGCACCCTATGCTTTCTCTCATTGCTTGTGGTAGCTGTTGATTCAACACTCAACAAATACTTGGTGAGCACCTACTGTGTTATTAAATCTGCTAGTATGGGAAAAGGCTTCGAACAACACCTGACAGAGTCAGCATTCGGTAATGTGTGTTATAATAATGTGCCAGCAGAGCACTTCCAACTATGGTGGAGTGAAGAAGTTAGTGAAGCTCTCACCAAAAAAGAACTGCAAAACTGGACAAAATTATTTAAAAAACACCACTTCACGGCCTGGGAAATCAATAAAACACAAAGAAACTGAGGAATTATTCACAGAAGACTGTGAGAACTACAGGTAAGAACAGCTGGAGACTTCAGACTTCCTGTCTTGTGTTGTTCCTTCTGCCCCAGCTCAGTTAGCACAGAAGTTTGAACAGGACAGGGCTGGCCATGAAAACCTTCAGCTTTGTTGCCAGAATGCACAGACCTTCATTGGATGCTGAAACTGGAGGGTGCAAACTCATGCCCATCAGCAAACTAGTAGGAAACAAACAAGTAAAATGCACAACTCGACGAGCCTGATTGCAATGGTGATTGGGGCAAGAGGAGAGGCAGACCAGCCAGAAATTTCATGGGAAAATGCTAGAAAGGAGAGAGCGACAGAAGCCTCTGCCCACATCCACGGCTTTCTGAAAAACTGCACGAATGGACAGATGAGACCTGAGCACCGGTGGAAAGTAAAGATGAGGAGACTGGAGAACAGGCTGAACTTTGATGTGGTTCCAACCTACAGACAATCAAAGGTAGAGAGTAGAAACCTTAGAAGCTCAAGTTGTTTGAGCACAACCTCTGCCCAAATCATTGGCTGACCACAAAGGGATGCAGACTGGGGGCAACCCTCAGGAAGTCAGGCTAAAAAAATAAGAGGAACCGAGCAAAGACATCAGTGGCCACGCACAGCCCAGGAGGCTGAGGCTATAGATCAAGTCCATAAAAATTAAAAAACAAAACAAAAGAAAAAATCCTCAGCATGAAAAATATCAGAATCCAAAATTGTTATAATATATCATGAAAAACTCCAGTTTTTAACAAAAAAAAAAAATACAAGAATTAAGAAAGAGTGACATATACCAGGGGGAAAAAAGCAGCCAACAGAAACTGACACGCAGTTGACCCAGATGTTAGATTTATCAAAGATATCAATGAACTGTTTTTCAAAGACTATTTTAAGACCATGTTAAAAAACCATATGAATACATGATGACAATGACTTGACAAATACGGACGCTGAATACAGAAAAACAAACACAAAAATCCTAAATAGAAATTTTAAAGTTGTAAAGCAAAATAACAAAATAAAGAATTCACTATATAGGCTCAACAGCAGATTTGAGATGGCAGAAGAATCAGTGAACTTGAAGAAATAGCAATAGAAAGTATTCATTCTGAAAAATAGAGAAAAAAAAGACTGAAAAAGAAAACGAATGGTGCTGCAGAGACCTGTGGCACAACATCAATTGTATTAACAGTCAGGAAATGGGAGTCTCAGAAGGGCAAGAGAGAAAGAAAGTAGAACAAAACACTTATAGAAAGAATGGCAGAAAACCCACCAAATTTTATGAAAAAACATAAATCTAAGATCAAAGATGCTCAACAAAACACAGTTAACCTGTTAAAAAACAAACTCTGGAAAGCACCCAAAGAAAATGGACTCATCAGGTACAAGGCAACAACAATCAGATTCACGGCTCACTTCTCATCAGAAACTACGGAGACCAGAAACGAATAGAATGATATATTCAAAGTCTGAAAGACAAAAACTGTCAACCAAGCATTAATTCTATATCCAGCAAAATTACACTTTAAAAAATATTGAAGCTGGAATAAAGACATGACCAAACAAAGACTGACAGAATTCACTGAGAGCAGACGCGTCTGAACAAGAACTAAAGAAGTCCTTCAGGCTGACAGGAAATGACAGCAGATGGTCAGTAACAATCACAAGAAGAAATGAAGAACATCAGTCAAAGTAATTATAAAGGTAAATATAAAACACTGCACAAATATATTTTGTCTATCTTCATCACTTAAGAGATTTAAAGGACAATCGCACAAAATCATAATTATAAATTGCTTTGCTGGGCTTCAAATGTAGAAAGATGTGGTATAGATCACAACAACCACACAAACGAGAGAGGAGGAAATGGAGCAATGTTGAAACAAAGTTAGTTTCCTCAGGATTAGGTCACTATTAACCTGAAGTAGATTGTGATAAATTAGGACACATATTTTAATCCCAAGAGCAACTACTAAAAAAACAAACAAAATATAGTAAAACACCAAACAAAGGAATTTAAAAAGTCCGCTAGAAAAATAACTATTAACCACAAAAGAGGGCCTCAAAGGAAGAGCAGAGAGAAAAAAATGACATAAAGAAACAGAGCAAAATGGCAGATGTGATCCGACCACATCCGTAACTACATTCAAAGGACATGGATTGAGCAATGTCGGTGAAAATAGTGGAGCAACAAAAACACTGGGAAACTGTCAGAATCCACTTTTCAAAACTCTGACAAAGAACCAAAGACTTCAAGCAATCTGGGGGATGTTTACTCCAGGAAAGCAGCTGACTCTCAGTCAGAACAGCAAGCTTGGTCGCATTTTAATCTGACCTATTCCCATCCACCTCTCCTCAGCTCTGCAGGAGCCCTCAACACAAACAGCTCACAATTTCAGTGGAAATCAGCAATCTGGCAGCCATGGGGGGAGGCAGAAAAGGATTGGAACAACTGCAAAGCCCCACTCCCAGAGAACTCGCATTTCATCTGTCTGGTAGTGCCCTGCAAGACCCCATTAACAAGGCTCTATTTTTCTGACCTGATGCAGATATCACCCAAAACAAACAGCCTTTCCTCCTGGAGTGTCTGTTGAAAACAATGAGAGGCTAATAACGAACATTAAAGCTGCCTGGGTGGTGCATAATAGTAGGAGCAAACAATATAGATTAACCCAGAAACTATCAACCAACTTGACCTGACATCTCTAGAACACTGCACCCAAACAACAGCAGAATACACATCCTTTTAGAACACACAGGGAACATTCTCCAGGATAGACCATATTCTAGGCGAAAAAAGAAAGTCTCAATACATTTAAAAGGACTGAAATTAAAGTATGTTCTCTAACCACAACAGAATGAAATTGGAAATCCACAAATAAAGAAATTAGGAAAACCATCAATATTTGGAAAGTAAACACTTCTAAATGACTCCAGGGTCAAAGAAGAAATTCCAAAGAAAACTGAAAACTACTTGAAGGTAAATGAAGACAGAAGAAATACAACATATCCGAATTTATGGGCTGTAGCTAAATAGTGCCTAGAGACAAAATTATAATTTTAGCTTTAAACTTTAGTTTAAAGCTTGTAATGTAGCTTTCAATACCTACATGACAAAAGAAAAAAGACCTCGACAATAGCCAAACCTTCCACCTTAAGAAACTAGAAAGAGCAAACTAAACCGAAAGCAAGCAAAGAAGGGAAATACTAAAAATACAACTAGAAATCAATCAAACAGAAAACAGAAAATCAATAGTGAAAATCAATTCAACAAAAATTTGGTTCTCTCGAAACATTAATAAAGTTGACAATTCTTTAGCTAGACTGACAAAGGACAAAAGAGAAAATACAAATTACCAAAATCGGGAACTAAAGAAAGAAGATTACTACCAACGTACAGAACTGTGGGAGATCAGAAGTGAATACTAGAAACAACTTTATGCCAACAAATTAGATAACTAACAAGAAAAAACACATTCCTAGGAAGACACAAATTACCCAAGCTGACTCAAGAAGAAATCGAAAATTTTAATGTGCCTATAACAAGCTTAAAAAAATTAAATTAGTAATAAAACAAGCTCTTCTTACCAAGGAAAGTCCAGACCCAGATAACTTACTTCACTGGTAAATTAACCCAACATTTACCTAAGGAATAACACCAATTCTTCACAAACTTTTCCAGAAACTCATTCTATGAGGCCAGGAATATCCTGATACCAAAACCAGTCAAAGACATCACCAGAAAAAAATCCTCAATAAGATGTTAGCATAACCAACCCAGTGGAAAAAGGATTATTGTCCAAGAACAAGAGGAATTTCTCCCAGGAATGCAAGCTGGTTTAACATCCAACAATCAACTAACGTAATATACCCTACTCACAGAATAAAGGACAAACATCACATGATCACCTCAACAGATATACAAAAAGCATTTGACAGAATCTAGTCCCTATTCAGGATTTTAAAAAAGAAAAGAAACTCCGCATAAGGTAGGACAAGAAGGGAACTTCCTCAACTTGAGGAAAGACATCTGTGAAAACCTTACAGCTCGCATCACCCGCAATGGTCAAAGACTGAATGCTGTCTCCCTAAGATCAGGAACAGAACACGGACAACACTTCAATTCAACACTGTACTGAAGGCTCTACCCAGTGCAATTAGGCAAGAGAAAGAAACAAAGCCATGCAAATTGGAAATGAAGACGTGAAACTGTCTTGATTCACAGACAACCAGACAACACCATCCTGTATGTAGAAAATCCTAAGGAATACACAACAACATATAAAACTAATATACAAGTTCAGCAAAGTCAAAAGATAGAAGGTCAATGTACAAAAACCAAAGGTATTTCTATATACTAGCAAGGAAAGCTCCAAGAATTACGTTGAGAATACAATTCTATTCAAAATACCATCAAAAAGGATAAAATGCTTAGGAATAACTGTAACAAAAGAAATGCAAGAGTTGTATACTGAAAACTACAAAACATACTTGAGAGAAATTAAAGACCTACTTAAATGAGAGATTCTACGTTCATGGATTGGAAGACAAAAGAATGTTAGAGGGCATTTGTGCCCAAATCAATCTACAAATTCAACATAATCCCTACCAAAATCCCAGCAAGTACTTCTGCAAAAACTGACAAGCTAATCCTAACATTTATGTGGAAAATCAAAAGACTCAGAATAGACAAAACAATTTTTAAAAACAAGAACAAGCTGGAGGACTTACATTTCCCAATTTCAAAATTTATTATAAAGCTACAGTAATCAAAAGAGCATAATTTTAGCATACGGTTAGACATATAGATCAACGGAACAGAACTGACAGTTCAGAAATAAACCCTGACTGTTTACAGGCAACTGACTTGGACAAAGGTGCCAAACAATTCAATAAGGAAAGGATAGTCTTTCAACTAATGATCCTAGGACAATGGGATATCCACATGGAAAAAGGCCCCTACCCCACACCATACACAAATACCAGGTCAAATGGCTGGCTCATAGACCTAAACAGAAGAACTAAAACTATGACGCTCCTACAAGAAAATATAGGAAAACTATCTTTGTGATCTTGGGTTAGGCAAAGACTTCTTACACATACCAAAAACACAATCCACAGCAGAAAAACTGATCAACTGAATTTCATTAAAATTTAAATATTTGTCTCTTCAAAGGACACTTAAGAAAATCAAAAGAAAAGCCGTGGGCTGGCAGAAAATATCCGCACATATCATGTATATGATAAAGGACCTCTATCCAGCACACATAAATAACTCTTACAACTCAATATTAAGGAAAAAACAACGCAACTTGTCATTCCTCTGGAGCTTCAATGCCCCGTTTCTCTTGATCTCCCCTTTTCAGTTCAAGATCACTTGTTACCCTTGACAGACAAGTCAGAAGCCACACTGGTCCAATCTGCTGCTTTTTCATCCCGCATCGAGATTCCCACAAGCATCCCCAACAAGAACCTATCCCAAGCACCTCGTTTTGCTCTTCTGACTGTTGGCTCCAAGAGAAGCTGCCGCAGGTCGCCCTCTGCTGCCATCTTTTCAAACCTGAGTCAAGGCAGACGCCTCCTGTGCAAACACCCTAGTGTGTGCGGACCTCCGCTCCTCCTCGCTCATCCCTGTACCTGCTCCAGTTAACGCTTCCTTTCCCTCTGGCCCACCGACTCCAGCCGGCCCGCAAGGTCCCAGAGCTTTTGCAGCCGTCTGTCCTAACATCAGAACTTCCGGGGCCAACCGCCCGAGTGCTGATCCCACTGTACCTCCCCCTACCAGCTGTGGGGTCTGAGCCTCCCTCTGCTCCCTGATATGTGGGGACAACCCCGACCCGCCGGGGAGGTGTGGCTCCCACGGGCCGCCACAACCCCGCCGTTTCCGCGCCTCCATCAAGGCAGGCAGCGCCCCTGTCGCCTCCCCCTCCTGTGCCTGTGGCCGCTCGAGGGGTGCCCTCCCGGAGTCTCACCCTCCAGCGTGGCAGCTTCTCAAGAGGCCGAGGGCACGGGGAGGAGCAGCGGCGGCAGTGGCCGGAACGCGCCGAGGGAGGGGCCGCCCGCTCCTTCCGCTCCAGCTCCAGGAGGGATGGCAGCGGCTCGACCCGGCGGCGCGGACGCGAGCTGGCGCGGGGCTCCGCCCGGAGCTGGGCAGCACGAAGGGGGGGCGCCCTGCGCCCCGAAAAGCTGCAGCCCCCCACGAGGATGCGGTCGGCGCCGGCCGCGCGCTCGCCAACCTACAGGCCCACAGGCGCGCCCCCGGCCTCCGCCGCCTCCTGCCGACTCGGTGAGCACACGGCCGCCGTTCAGAGCCCTCGCCCCGCCCCCGGGGCAGCCCAGCCGGCGCCCCAGCCGGGCTCTCGCCGCCGGCGCCATCGCCGCTTCACCCCTCCAGGCCACCCAGCGAGGCCAATTTGTGTGACCCTTGACCCCACGCCCTGGCGAATGCGCCCGCCTCCAGGTTTCCTATTGGCTGAAGGCAGAGGTGCTGAGGGACCCCAGTGGCGCATCCAGGGGGGCTGGGCTGGGCGGAGCCGGGGACCTGCGATCCTCAGGGTGGTGGATGGGGTCCAGGTCCTGGCCCTGCCACCTGGTGCGCGACCTTCCTCTGAGCTCCAGCTCCGCCTGAGCGCCGTCCCCTTCCCGCGGAGCACACGTTTCCCGAGCATCTGCCCGGCTCCTCAGGGCGCAGGGCGCTTTCCTGTCGCCAGGTCCTTTGCTTCTTGGCATCAGCCTGGGAAACGCTGGAGGGGTGGCGCCCTCCGCGCATCTCCAGGTAAGTCCTTCCCCTGCCCTGTGTAGTCCCTTTGCCACTGTCCGTTGTCATCTCTTCCCTGGCCTTGTCGTGGGCGTTCCCCACCCTCATCAGCTACTAGGCAACTCAGTCCCTGCTCCAGCCACAGTGAGCTAGAGGGTAGCTCTTCCTATTGGCATTCGCTGCCAAAACCCCTGCAGGCATTCCCCACTGTCTTCCACAGTGCATCCTCCTCCCCGGCTCACCTCACTCCTCAGCGCTTCATCCACTTGAGCAGAGGGCTCCACTTGTGCCTTCTGATCCCACCGCTGTTTCAGGCCTCCCTACTTTGCACGCACTGCCTCCAATGCCCTTCAGATGTCTGGCAAACTCCTAGTCATCTTCTAAGATCCAGCTCAAGCACCTCCTTTGAACTTCTGTGAAAGCAAGTACTTCAGTTCCTTCAGGTTGTCCTCACCAATGTTGTCCTCCTACAGGTTGGGAGGCGGCCAGGAACAAGGGGTGTCCTCCTGAATGAATGACCAGGAGTCTGGGGCCCTTGTTTCTAGTCCTGCTTCGGCTACTGACTAGTTGTCTCCCTTTTCTGGATCTCCTGTCTGAAATGAGGGGACGGGTTAAAACAAAAGTCAATACATGAAATGATATTTTTAAAATGAATGAGGTGTTTTGACTTTATGGCTTGTAGGATGTCTTGCAGCCGGTTATGATCCCTGGTGGGCATGCCCAAATACTAGCCCCAAATGCTGAGGGCCAACGCCCTCTGTCTTCCCTCCCTTGCTTCCTTCTCTCTCTTTCTCTTGATATTGCTTGATCCCTAGAAGTAATCCAGTTTTAATCTACTCCCAACACCAGTTCAGATTACCTTGTTGTCCTGGAATGTGCCTTGTATCCAGTCTGAAATGTGTTTTTACTGTTTCCTGGTGAAATGTGGTGGATGTTTTACTGTTCTGTGGGGCTGTTTTGCAGAGAGTGATCAGGGAAAACTGACTGATAAGATATGGTATCCAGGAGACTGCTCCTCGAAGGCCTCCACCTGCAGCAAACGTAATTAACCAAAGCTATGAAGTCAGTAGTCTGCTGGGCTATGAGATCTATCCTCTGTTTGCACTGAGGTCGTGCTTCCCTTGGACTGCTCTGAATCAGTGAGTGAGGCAGGGATAGACACTCAGGCAGACCTGTTCCTGGGAGGCATGGACTCCTCTGCTGATCTGCTTGTGCTCAAGGACTCCCCAGTGGCATTCCTAAGCCTTCCTTAGACTATACAGCAGTGTAGGACACTTGGACCCATCCTTCCCTCTATCTCCCCCTCATTTAGAGTCAGACTTGCATCATGGCCTGATGGCTCTCCCACTTTACCAGGCTCCCCCACCCCATTTTCTGTTACAGAAGCATTTCCCCTCATAAAATCCTTGCCCGTTTAATCCTGTCTTGGTGTCCACCTCTCAGAGGACATTTGAGCCAAGCCATGATAAATGAAGAGTGAGCCATTTACACATCCTGGGTAGAGGTTCTAGGCAGAGGCTACCTCAAGTACAGAGGCCCAGAGGTGAGAGACTTCTTGGGGGTGTGTGCTGCAAACCAGCCCAAATAACACCAGATACACCAAAATAGTCCTGCCCAACTTTAGGTTGCTTTTGGTAGAGAGGAGAGCCAGCAAAACTTTGCCTTGGTAATGGTTAGCTAAGGCCCACAACCTCATTACCAGGTTATAATGCAAGCGAGTCTCACGTGAAATGTTGTCACACAAGCAGACATTTACTTAAAAATATTCCTTAGGAATCAGGGAATGAAAGAACTCGTAAATCCTATTCTGTAAGCTCAGCAAAGTCTCAGCTCTCTGTCCTTTTAGATGAACCTACCAGCCACATGCTTGCAAGATTTTCTTTAGGCAAATAGCACATTCCAGAAACAGAATTTTTGTTTCCTTTTTCACAGCAGTTGGCATTAGGCTGGATAGAGCTGCTTGGAGATCAAACCTCAGGCAGACCTGTTCCTGTGAGGCATGGACCTGGTTCTGCAACCTCCTCTTTTCACTCAAAACTACATTGGAGATATTTTTGTAACAATTTGCTTGGACCTATGCCATTCTTTTTCACTGTTACATGTTAGTATGAGTAAACGACATCTCCTTTGACTGTTCTTCTTTTGGTGCACATTTGGGTTGTTTCCAGTTTTTGCTATTCAGTATTAAAACTCTTGTTTTAATTCTCACGTCAACAAATGTCCTTTTTCTAATCTATGGAATGCTACGTTTCTCACCTTTTGTGCTTCTCCTTGGTGCTTTTGCTCTTTAGAATGACCCTCAAACGTAGTGCTGAAGTGTTGTGTAGTGTTCCTAAGCACAAGGAGCCTGTCATGGGCCTTACGTAGAAAATGCTTGTGTTAGAATAGCTCCCTTCAGGCATGAGTTATAGATAGTGCTGTTGGACGAGAGTTTAACTAATGAATCAACAATCTATATGAAATAAGGTGTCTTTCAAGAGACACACATAAGACAAGGTTGTGCATTGAGAGGTTCCCAAACATGTCACGACCAGAGGCTGCGGAAACCTCACCTTGTCCTTCCCCTGGGAGCACTGATTCAGTCTCACTCATGCAGTGTCAGTGAAGAATTGACAGAACATAACTCTTCCAAATAAGGAGGGTCAATGATAACATAATGGAGATATTTTCAAACCTCTCTTTTATAAACGTTATCTACAAAGCAGGTACCTTCGCAACTAACTGTTGAACTGTTGTCTTTACTTTGAAAGGACAGAGTTTTTAACAGTATCCACTAGGACGCATATCTTTGATGGCCACTTATAACAAAAATCTCAGCAAATTTGGGACGATTGTCTTTTTGCAAAAGACAACGTGTAAAGAATACATATATTAACGTCAAGACGGTAGTTACCTCTGGGGAGGAAAGAGAAAGGAAGGAGAATGGTGTCTTCCACTGTGTAATATTTCTTAAAAAACGACATCAATAAGGTGTGCTCTGTTAAATCTCAGCAAAGAGTAAATGGTTTCTGTTATCCTATTCTCCTTCTAAGTATATTTAAAATAAATATGTAACTAGAACTGAGATGAAATAACACTAATCTAATAGATCCTATTTGCTGGAGTGCTCCCACCATCTGATGGACAGCTCATGATGGGTTGGTGATGTCACTGACCCCATCTAAAGGTCAGGACACGTTCTTTACCAGCTGTGGAGCTAGAGAAGGCTCGGTCACCTGCAGCAGAGCCAGAGTTACCTGAACCTACAAAGTTAGAGCCACATGGCACCAGATCCTGCTCCAGCTGTGGACTAGTGAGAGCTCTGGTGCCAACTCTAGAGCTCAGTTGTGGCCAGCTCCAGAATGAGAGCTCTCTCCATCTCCCACACTTGACCAGCTCCAGAGCAGCAGCCATTTCCATCACTAGCTGCCACACCAAATCTGTCAACAATGCAGAGCTAGAGTCGGTCTCAGGACTGGAGCCAATTCTAGAAGCAGGTCAGGCACCATCGCCTGAGACAGACCGAGCTCCAGCCCCACATCAGGTCCAGCTCCTGGACCAGTTGCACAGCCAGAGCTGGTGGGATCTCTAGCATCAGCCACAGCAGTGGCTCCAGTGCTAGAGCAGCTGCAGCACCGCCAGCAACTAAGGCACGGCCGGCTCCAGCTCCACCCTAGAGCTGTCCTTCACCTTGCCTGTGAGGGCAGGATGTCTTTTCCCTTTTCTATGTTTTATGACTTTTTATGTTTTATGTGTTCAAATTTAGATTCAATAAAGTTTAATGTTTTCATCACTTAAAGTTGTACAATTCAGGGCAGGCCATTAACTACATCCTCTGCGCTGTGTACCGTCGCCGTTATCTAGTTCCAGATCATTGCTTCACCCCACCAGAACCCCTGTACCCACGAAGCAGCCATGCCCCCATATCCACTCTCCCACCCCATGACAAGCACTGATCTGCTTACTGTCTCTGTGCATTACCCTGTCCCTGGTGTGGCTGTCCTGAGCATAGGCAACACTTCCTTGGCCCCTCCCTCCCATGCTGAAGACCCCTGACGATGGCAATGTGTTCAGTACCCGAAGCCTAGTATGACTTGGACCTGAAGAAGCCCATCGTCACCAAGGGGGTGAGGTCAGGCATGGAGCCAGCTCAACCGGCCTCACATGAAGAGGAGGGACTCGATATTGGCAAGGGCACCTTCTCCTCAGTCCCTAGTGCTGTTCAGCCACAGGGCCACCCTTCCCAGGGTCTGGCTAGCTGGGGAGACGAGCATGTACAGACTAGAGTGACAAAAACCAGGTGGCCATCTTTTCTGTCCAACCCACTGTCCCAGGCTATCCAGGAGCAGTTTCACCCTGAACCTCTCCTGCTGCAGGCCTGATGCCTGCCAGTCAGCAGGCTGTCCTGGCCTCCTGTGGACCACTGGCATCCTTAGGTGCCTTCTGCCCTCTAGGGTCCAAAGGACTATCTGACCTTTGCCAAGGAGTGCTGCCCATGGGCATGAAGCCCTGCCTGCCACTGAGGCACTGCCCTCTGTGCACCTCAGTCACACTTTCCCAGGTGCTGGTCACTTGCATCTGTGACATCAGGTGTCCCAGAGTCCCCACTCACCCAGGGGGCCTGACCTCTGCAAATGCAACCCTTCCATCCAGCCTCCAATCCTCCAGGCCCCAACACAGGCTTCAGGACCAGGGACAGCTCCCAATGCAACTGCTGGGACACCTCAGATGGGGCTAGGACCTCAGTGGCAGGGTATTGTCCAATGCTCAGCGAGCACTTGGCTGGTTCCTCCAGCTCCAAGGTGGAGGAGAGCAACATGAGTATTGACCCAGAGTCCCCTGATTTCAAGGAAAAGAAGGTGGCTGCCCTACGCATTCTCCCTGACAGCGCATTCCCAGTCCCTTCTTGCCCGGGACCAGTGTTCCACATCCATACCCACAAAAGGGCCAAGGAGCCCAGGAGCTGGATGCCGGCCTGGGGTGTCCTGTCGGGGTGTCCAGAGAATCTGCAGATCATGCCATTCCCCGCAGTTATGGAAATCAACCGCCCCCTGGTCCCCGATGGTCTCTGGTTTCATCTTGGTCTCCAGCAGCACCTCTTCCTGGTCAGCCTCCACCACACCCATGGCAGCTTTGGTCACACACCAGCGTTGTCTCTCAGGCTTTTCAACAATAGCTCCTCGCTGGCCCTCTGCATCCACCCGGTGAGAGATGCTGCATCATCCCTGTCCACCTGGAATAAACAACAGCAACGTGGACAGGAGCATCTTGTTTAGCCCACTGGTGGGACATGCCCTTGGTCCCATCACTCAGAGCTCTCTGAGCACAGACCTGTCCTGAATGGCTACTTTGACAAGAAGCCCTCTCTGGGCCCTCCACGCAGCATGCCCAGCCCTGGGAGCAGGTATGCGACCGCCACAGTCCCCACTGTACATGGGAGGAAATGGAAGCAGCCTTCTCATCCTGTTGGTTCTTGGGGATCTGGGCTTGAGTGGAGGTGGATAAGTTGCCCACCAAGCTCCCTCCAAATCTAGGATCTAAGCGCCTGAGACTCTGATGAGACTGCTCGTTCACGTCCAACCAACCTGTAGTGAGACCCGACTCCTTGCCTGAGTCACGGCCCTGTGTGATCTGGTCCAGACATCGTCCCCAAGTGCACCCCCGCACCGCACCCCACCATCCCTAGAGCCTTCCTCCCCAAGGACCCTGCCAAGCACCTGCCCCCTTCAGAGCTCCTAGCCTACCGTGCCCCTCCCCCATGCCCCTATCCAGGATGCACTCACCTCCGTGCTGGTCTCACAGGCCACCTCCTCAGGCTCCTGTGCTAGCAGAGCCTTTAGGGTCAGATTGACCTGGGGTCAAACACACAGCTGGGTCACCTCACAGCCCTGTGACAGACAAGTTCATGTGGTATCTTCTCGGAGCCTCAGTTTACTCCATGAAAATTGGAGTCAGTGACTCTGACCTCAGGAGGGTGTGTTGGGATTCAAGCAGGGAGAAGAAGGTGCCTAAAGTGCTTGGACTCAGGAGGTCGCCTGGCTGGGGGAGCCCCAATGCACGACAAGGACTCGATGGTCAAAGCTGGGCTCAAAGCTGGTGAAAAGCAAGGAATTCTAGTCCCCTGTTCACGTCTGGATTGGTCACTTAGAGTAGAGTGACCTTGAATGCTGGGACCACTGGTCATCTGTAAAATGGGGTGCAATCACTCAGGACGCAGAGGGCTCCCTAATAACAGTAACTCCCTCCAATAGTTGCCCAGCTGGGTTTCCTTCAGCTCCTCCTAAACCCACCAGGGCCGCAGGCAGGAACTGGCTGGACATCATGTGGCCGGTAGGGGGTGTAGAGGAGGAGGGAAAAGGGCAGACTGGCCTTCTCCCTGCCCAAGGTCTGTGTCCACCACAGTCTTCATGTCCACAGGACCAGCCAGTCATGGAGCTGGACCCTGGGATGCAGTCTTTGGACCAGGACAGTGAGGTCGGTGTATATTCAGTGACCCTCACCTCCCCAGGTGTCCAACCTACCCAACTGCGCACCGTTGGCCCACCTGGCTTGTGTGGCCTGTTCCCAGGACGTAGTGGATGTGATGGTCACCGAGCAGTTGGCTGGGGAGGGGACAGACGAAAGCAGCCATCTCAGAGGACCGTTGTGTTACACATGTGTGCTGCGGGCCTTGTCACCCAGAAGTGCTGTACGCATGGCCCCTCTGTGTGCCTGACCATGGACAGGAGGCCTGGTTGCCCCACAGGAGAGAGGCCTGTGAGACCGTGAGGGTATCCCTGCCACACACATGCGGACTGAGATCCCGGGCCATGTCCATGCTCATCGGGGCTGATGTTGTTCCGTGTCCAACCCTCACAGGAGAGTTGGGAAACTGAGGCCAGGAGAAGTAGGGACAGGCCCTGGGCCCAAGAGGTGGGCAGAGTCCAGAGGAGAAGAGAGCATTCCAAGCTCTTAGGCCAGCCTCAACACTTCCAAGGGGTTTGCTTTGGGAATGAGAGCCCCTAAGATCCTGCGGCACCCCTGCCAACACCCCCCCATGTAGGGCCCTTTCCTCTACACATCCCCACGTGGACACACTCACACACACAAGCATACACACACACTTTGACTGCCCAGTCCTGTGTCAGAAGGGAAGTGCACACTGGGGAGGTGACAGGAGGAAGGAAGAAAGAGGTTGGAGGCAGCTCTGCCATAGGGCAGGGGCATCCGGTCCCCTAGCCACATGCCCAGGCCCATAACATGAAGGGGAGAGATGCCAGACTGGTGGGCAGGGGGTCCCCAAGTTGCACAGGGAGATGCAGGGGTTGGGGCCATCCCTAGAGCAGCCTGCAGAGAACCAGGTCTGGCGTCCTGTGTCCACCACTCTGGGCACCGGGAACTAGGATGTGACCCCCTAGGGGGGAGGGGCTACAGGAGAGAAGGCCTGATCTTCGGCCTCTGTAATTGGGGTGCATAGATGGGGTGACTCTCAGGGTCCCACAGGCTTGTAGACGAGTCTATTGACCTTCTTTCTCCATCCATGACCCACTGTTCTCTGAGTCGTTGTAAAATGCATTCCATTCCCTCGAGGTCTTGCTTTGCAGAGGGCAGCCTGAGAGCTTGGGGACTGGGGACCCAGGCAGTGCAGAACATGGTAGAGCACTGGTCGACTTGTCTGGGGACCAGGAACAAGGCTATCCTTGTCGGAGCCTCGGGGTCCTCCTTTGGAAGTGAGGTGGAGTCATTGCTCTGGCTGGGGTGAGGAGGCCTTGTGAGTCAACTGGACACACCAGGGCCAGTGGAGTGAAAGCGGGGAGCAAGAGAGGATTCTGAGGTCCCTCACGTCACTCCTGGAGCCTGCAGGTCCTGCTGCTTTGCACCCTCGTGCCTGGTGGAACCACTGCCTTGAGGACCCCAAACAAAGAAAGGTGTGTGTTTTGCGTTCTGCTTTCCTGCGTGGGGCTGCAAGGCTGGGGCTGACCACCAGGGGTGTCCTGTGTCCACTCGTGCTCAATGGAGCAAATGGAGCAGGGAAGGGATGCCCAGGGCTCGTTCTGGGTGTTCCCCTGTCTAAAGCAACAGGCACCTTTGATTACTGACATCCACGTCCACAATGGGAGCTGATCAGAGGCGGGAGGGGACTCTGAGATCCTCTCATGATTCTTTCAGCTACTGTGGCCCCAGCACTCACTCTGAGCAGGGCCCATGTTAGTCCTGAGGGCAGTGCTGAAAGCACCCACATGGTCCCTGTCCTCCAGGAGCTCACAGCCTGGAGGTGGAAGGGACAAAATCATGATCAAATCCATGCGAAAAAGAAGAGCAGGTGATACAGGGCAATGAAGCAGGGTGCTGGAGGGAGGGAGGGCCTGGAGCCCCTAGGTGGGTGTAAAGGGCCCCCCTGGGGACATTTGTGCCCTGAGCAGAAGGACAAGAGGAACCAGCCCTGCATCTGTCTGCAAACAGCGTGCTGGGGGGAAGCTCAAAGGCACAGAGACTTGGAGGCAGAAGAGAATTTGACGAGAGAGGAGGTGAGAAAAGAGCCAGTGTGGCTAGAGTGAGCTGAGGAGGAGAGAAGTGAGGGAGAGAGGATGGTAGGGCCAGACACAGGCTTGGAAGGAGGTACTAGCTGTCTATGCTGGGTGACAGCTTTAGCCTCACTTAGCACTTACGAGACCTGTCATTGAGCATCTGACAGTGTCTCTACCAGGGTCCAGGCTCAGGTCAGCTGGGAGGCTCCCTGTCAAGGTCTAGCAGGAGGCTGGGGCTGTGTTCTCAACTGAAGCTCGATAGAGGCAGGAGCCATCTCGGAGATCATTCACAAGTATCGGGGCAGTGGTAGGATTCAGTTTGGATGGGGGGTTTCAGGCCTTTTCTGTCTGTGGGCCGGGACCCTCTGCCAGTTCTTTGCATTAGGGGGTGCCATAAGGAAGCAAGCTCATAATATCTGATCTGTCTTCTCCTGAATAGTGGATCAGAGAGACAGAAAGTGAGAAAGAAAGAGAGACAGAGACACACAGAGATAGAAAGATGGGTAGGAGAAACAAAGAGAGGAGACTCAGACAGAGACAGGGATACAGAGAGGAGAGACAAAGAGAGAGACAGAGAGACAGGGAGAGACCAAGAGATATACAGACAGCCAGAGACACAGAGACAGGGAGACAGAGACAGAGAGACAGAGACAGAGAGATAGAATGAACACAGGAGAGACAGAACCAGGCAGAAGTCACAGACTTTTCATTAAGCCGACCGTGGAAGTGACATCCCATCATTCGGCCCTATTCTGTTGGTTAGAAGCCAGCCGCAAAGTCCATTCTCATTGAGGAGCTGGGATTACATAGGATGTGTGCCTTAGAAGTGGGAACGCTGGGGCCACTGTGTGGGCTGCCCACCACATAGGCTGAGATGACAGCCACTCAGGTACTTGGACCTGAGTCTAAACATAACAGGAGGCCCTGGAGGGTTGCGAGCCAGAAGGAGATGATGTCTGAACGTCATTTCATTTCAACCCTCCCTAGGGACACTGGGAAACAGGCAAGAGGGGAAGTGCCTCTCCCAGACGCCCAGCAGACCCAAGCCTCTTTGCATTGTATTCTCTGCCACAGCCAGCCCTTTCTGTAATCCTTGCACTGCCAAGTCTGTGCAGGAGCTACGTGTGGGAGCAGCCCACGGGATTCACAGACTCTGAAGGGATCTCTAGGTCTATACACCTGATGACATCCCTAGGAAGTAGATGCTAGAATGACCCCCACTACACAGAGAGGGACATGAACACAGGAGAGACCCTGAGAAGGGAGGCCCTGAACGGCGCAGGGTTGTCCAGGGTGACATCACTGGCAAGAAGCAGGAGCGGGACTGAATTCAACTCTGTGTCCTCAAAGCTGGGGCCCTGGTTGTGTCCAGACCTCCCCAGAGGCTGTGGGGTGGACTGTGTTGGTGTGACTGTGTCTGGACAGGGTATGGAGATGGAGAGTGAGCAGTCAGCAGCCCGGGGGACCCTTAGGAAGGTCTTGTGTGAGGAGGAAGCTTAGGTAAGGGGATCCCAGGAAGTGACCTCACAGAGCCCAACAGAACTTGGAACTCTGGTAACTAGGCACCCACATCCTAAACACAGCCCCCAAGTGAGCTCACTTGTCTAGCACTTGTCTAGAAGGAGCAACATGTTTAGTTGCTGCTTCCCAATGACCAGGGGCCAGAGCCCCAGGAAAGCCCCCAAAGACTGATGCAGATGCTGGTGCCCCTCTCACGGCCGACTGCTCTGGCCGTTTACCCGGAGGGACGGAAAGGTAACACCGGGAGGCCCAGGGAAGGCCATTCCAAACCAGGCTACCACTGTGGTTCCATCTGAGCAGCCCTACATCACCTCCCCATGTGTGCCTGGAAGGGCGGGTTCATGTGGGTGGACCACCGTGACCAGGAGCAGTCGGTGAGGTGTTAGAAGCCTGGGGGGGTCAGTCAGGTTCAAAGCCCAGGTCAAGGCCAGCTGGGTGGGACGTGGAGTGTGGGGGTGGCGCCCTTCTGCCTGAGGTTTATTCCAAGCCCCTGAGGTGTAGGTCTTTCCTCAGGGGTGGAATACTGTGCAGACACAGGTGTTTGCCTGATCTGGGAGAATTAGGTCCAGAGGGCAGAAGCAGCAGCAAGGACAGCTGGGCAGGGCTCTGATGCCTTTGGGACAGAGCCAGTCACTGTCTTTGCAGAGCTCCAGACAGGAGATCAGCGTGGAGCTGGTGGAAGGGGATATTCCATCCATCTCCCCGATGGAGGCGCCGGAGTCCCACAGGACTGGATCAGCAGCTACCGGGAGAGGGTCTGTAGTGACAGTGATAAAACCCACAGAACCACCAGAGGACCCAGCTTAAATCCCGGGAGAACAATCATATCCACCATGTCCTGCAGCAGACCAGGAGGCAGCTGAGGCCCCAGCCTCCGTGCAGGGAGCACCATCCCCTGCACAGGCTCCTGTAGGATACCAGGAGGCAGAAGAGGCCCAAACCTCTGTGCAGGGAGAGCCATCGCCTGCACAGCCTCCTGAAGGAGACGAGGAGGCAGCTGAGATCCCTGCCTCCGTGCTGGGGCAGACATCTCCTGCACAGCCTCCTGCAGGACTCCAAGAGGCAACTGAGGGCTCAGCATCCAAGCAGTGAGAGCCATCCCATGTACAGGCTCCTGCAGGAAAAAAAGGAGGCAGCTGAGGCCCCAACCTCCGTGCAGGGAGAGCCATCCCCTGCACAGTCTCCTGCAGGAGACCAGGAGGCAGCTGAGGCTCCAGCCTCTGTGCTGGGAGAGCCATCCCCTGCACAGTCTTCTGCAGGACACTGGGAGGCACCTGAGGCCCAAACCTCTGTGCAGGGAGAGCCATCCCCTGCCTGGGCGCCTGCAGGAGACATTGAGTTAGCTGAGACCCCAGCCTCTGTGCAGGGAAAGCCATCCCCTGCACAGGCTCCTGCAGGAGAAGAGGAGTCAGCTGATGGCCCAGCCTCCGTGCAGTTAGAGCCATGCCTTGCACAGGCTCCTGCAGGAGACGAGGAGGCAGCTGAGGCCCCGGCCTCTGTACAGGGAGAGCCATGCCCTGCACAGGCTCCTGCAGGAGAATGAGAGGCAGCTGAGGCCCCAGCCTCCGTGCAGGGAGAGCCATCCCCTGCACAAGCTCCTGCAGGAGAACCGGAGGCAGCTGAGGCCAATCTCTGCAGCCTGGGAGAGCTGGCCTGGGAACCTCCCTCATTAGAACCTCCAGTCCCACCTGTTCCACCTACTCCCTTACCACAAATTTCCTTCGCCACCCTCCTAATTGTTTCTCTATTTCATGTTTCCTTTCATTGATTTTTTTTATTGTTTATATCTTGATTATTTAAAATAAATTTCACTTTCGTCGTTTAACACTTTACTGTTTTACATTTTAAATTGTACACTTCATGAGCATTAAGTACATTCACAATGCTGTGCATCCATCACCGCTGTATGGGTTTAGAATATTTCATTCTCCAGAAGAACACCCTGTTCTAAAAGCACTCACTCCCACTTTCTCCCTCAGGCCCTGGCAACCCCTAATCTGTTTTCTGTCACTGTTTTTTTTTTTTTAATCTGTTCTGCATGTTTCCTATAAGTGAAATCATGCCTTAGGTAGCCATGTCTGTCTGCCCATTTATTTTCACACGGCCTGATAGGTTTTCCTTTTGTTTCTATTTGAAATAGAATTTCTCTAATTTGATAGGAAAATCCCAGATGGAGTCTAGACTTGATGTATCAAAGAAAGACCTTTTGGTACATATGTGCATAATCTTGGGGTACAGACTGCTGTTCTAAGTGGGACACCAGAGCCAGAAGCCACACACGAAACACGTTGCGCTTCCTGCTGCCAAAACTAAAACAAGAAAGTGTAGAAAGCTGGAAAGACAAAACACAAACCAGAAAGTATTCCTCATAACACAAGACCAGGGAAAGGTTATGCATCCTTGTGGTCCAAAAAAATGCTCGAAAGTCAGAGTTCTAAAAAGAGATAAAGAGCAAACACATTGAACGCCAACGAGACGTGATACACAGGGGCAGCATGTGTCAGAGAAGCTCGAGCTCCCCAAGGAGGAGACGCGCACATGGAGAGGGCACTGGGCCCCATCAGACGGGCAGGGTTCCAGTGTGGTGATGACAAGCCCTGGTGACAATGTGAGGAAGCAGAGGCCCCAGTAGACCCCTAGTGACAAGTGTTAAAGGACACTCCTCTCTGGAGACCAGCCTGCAGGACACATCGCAGTCCCCAGGGGCACTCCTGTGGCGGCGGTGCTGATCCCTGGACTTCATCCCACAGAAATTCCTGCCCAACTTTTCAAAGATGTATTTTCCAGACTATTCATCACAGCACTGGTTGCAATAGCAAGCAATTGGAAGGAGTGCTACTGTCCATGGCGAGGCGATGGGATCCATTTGTCCCATCTGTAAGACCACGTATATGTGATATCAGCCGGGAGACACGCATCTACGAAAATGAATCTGTGTGTGAGAGAGAGACAGAGATAGACAGACACAAAGAGAGAGACAGAGCCAGAGAGATATGCACCAAATAGTCCATGGGGTTCACCTCTGGGGATGGGAATTGCCACTCACTTCTCTTCTCCTTTAGGGGCCTGCGTGATGTTTCAACTTGATAAAATGTGCCTCTATTCCTCTTATAATTCTAACAAGATTAAAATCACATGGTTAATGTTATCCATTTATCACTCATCTTTGGACTGAAGTACATTATTTAGTTTTTCTTTGTAAAGGTTTTTATTACAAAGACAGTGAACGTTTATTAGAATAAAAGAATGAATTCTAAGGGAATTAAGAATTAAGTGGAAACTGAGGAGTGCCCTTAACAGGCAGTGTTCACCGTTTCAGTCCTTTGCCTTTGTATGCACGTGTGTGTGCACGTGTGTGCATGTGCCCATTCAGCTGTGTGCATCTGTATGCACATAGGTATGTCTATGTGCAAGTGTGTGTGTGTGTGCACTTGCGGCTATCTTGTGGGAAGGACTTCAGGGAGTGTGCTCTTCTGGAACCTGATTTCCCCAGGGCTGGACCCTGGCCAGTGAATCCTCTTCCTCCTCTGCGTCGGCCTCAGAATTTCCTAAGAGCCTCTGCTGGGCAACACGGATCATTTCTGATTTTTCACTCCCGTCAGCATGCTGAAAGGACCACCTGCATCCATAAATCTCTACTTCTTTAGGACCGATCCCTAGAGGTGGAGATTCTGGCTCATAATGTAAACATGATGTTAAGGTGTTGGGCACAGTCTCTGACACCCAAGGTCTCCTTCTACGCTGTGATCTTCTTTGGGAACAGGGAGTTCAGAGACCCTGAAGCAGAGACCTGAGGGAGGGAGGGAGAAGGAGGAGCAGCTAGGATGCAGGGGATGAAGGTACCTGGGGTGACCTGCCCAGCTGGAAGGCCCCGCTCCTGTTGCTTCTGTCCCTACCACTCCCCTCACCCCTGGCCCCGCACCTAGCACACCTGACTCCGCTTTGGCCTTGCCCATGCCCCTCCTGCTCCCTAACACACCTGAGCTGAGCAGCCTGGCCTGCCATCCAGGACAGATGATGATGAGGGTCTGGACACTCCTGCCTGCTCCCTCTCCCTCCAAGCAGAGAGCCCCATCCTCAGTAGGGAAAGCACATCTAGGGCAGTGCAGTGAGTCACAGGGACCTCCTTGAACATGCTCCCTCCACGGGGAGTTCTCAGTTGCAACAGCAGGACCCACTGGAGCTTGTGTGAGCAGAAGTGACTTTGACAAGACACAGTGGAGGTGTCATAGAAGGTGCCAGAAGGTCAGAGCACGGGGCTGGACGCTTTGGAGAAGGTCATTGTGCCCAAAGCACACCTCAGGGTCTTCCAGGAGTGATGGCTGCCTCAGGCACTGTGCCAGCCCCAGCCCACATATCCAGCACATTCAGCCTCTGCGATGGAGGGGCCCTGCTCAGTGGGGATGAGCGAGAGAGCCCTGGTGACCTCGGAGAGGCACTGCCATTGGAGCCTCGGTTTCCTCACCTGTGAAGTGGGGTGGCAGCCGAGCTTTCACGGTGGTGTCAGACAAGTTCGCTGAGGCTGCACCTGGAGTGCCCTGCACCTTCTCAGATCTCAACAGCTACTAGCTCTACTGAAGAGGAATCACGGGAGGAGAGATGGGGCTGGGTCCTGGATCGCCACCTGGCTGGCTGGCTGCCGTGGGACGAGATGGGGTGGAGAAAGGCATTCCAGAGGAACAGCGGAGTCAGAGCGAGTAGGGCATGCCTGGTGGGAGATCAGAGTGGGCAGAAGAGAAGGGCCCCAGGGGGCTCTCAGTGGGGTGACATCAGCAGGAACAGCTCACGGTGATGAGCACTTACCGGGGCCTCTGTTCTCCTCTTCAGCTATCTCCATGAATCCTCCCCACAACTCTTTGGGGGAGGAGCAATTATTGTCTTCATTTCACTGATGAGGAAACTGAGGCTTAAAGAGACTTGCTCCCTCTGTGCCCTGCAGAGTGGCAGAGCCGGGATTTGAACCCAGTGCCTCTTAGACCCCATGGGGCCTGCCTGAGAAGGGCACCCCCATGCTGAGGGAGGGACCTCTTTTCCCTAAAGTTCTGACAAGTTTTGGTCCTGATGCCCACAGAGACCTTACTCTGCGGGGGGATAGGCTGGTCCTTGGTACTGGGAGAGCCCACAGCGCCCACGGCTGGCCATTCCCCGGCCACCATACCCAGCCCCAGGCAGACGGAGTGGCCCTGTCCGTTTAGTTCAGTGATGGCTGGAGGCCAGAAGGGTGCAGGCCCCAGGGAGGCCAGGACCCCGGAGCCCGAGGAGGCCCCAGTGCAGGACAGTGGTTTGGAATGATCCAAAGTCAGAGAAACAGGGGTACTAGTCCCTGCTCAGCCTCTTTCTAGCTGGTAATGCAGGTAAGGCTCTCAGCCTCAGTTTCCTTATCTGTACAATGAGGAAATAACTTGGCCTCCTGATGGGCTGTTGGGAGACTTCCCTGCGGAATGGCTTGAGCATCTCTAGCCTGGTGCCTGGAGCGTGTTAAGAGCCCCCTGCCAGGCTGTCACAGTGGTCCTCCAGGGCGCAGGGTCTGGGAAGTCCCTCCTCAGGTTCCCTTCCTGCTGCCCTGCTCCCGGGAACATTCAGCAATTTTTGAGGAGGAGCTGAAGAAGATCCAGGACCACACTGTGTTGCAGGTGACGGAGGCTCAACGCTGGAAGGACAACTGGACATGCTCCATGCGACGGTGCAGGGCTTGTGCTGTGACACCCTGTGAGCCCGACACAGATAAAGGCTCCTCTTGTGTGGATCCAGCTTCTGTGGTTTATTCACTTTTTGCTTCATTCACCCAGTCATTCCTTCACTCATTCCTTCACTCACTCACTCCTGCACTCATGTACTCATTCATGCATTCGTTCATTGTTTCCCTCACTCATTCAGCCAATACGATCTGGTCCCTGCCATGGGCTGAGCACTGTAACTTCACCAGTGAGTATGACCCGACGTGGTCCCTGCCCACCTGGAGCTCACATCCACTGTGTGACCTGAAAGAGGGCTGTCCCTCGGGTTAGCAGGGGTGAGGAGCACCAGGAATCCACTTCTGAAAGTAGAGGCCACCCATGCAAATAGAAGAACGGAGAAAACCCATGCTTGGCACTTCATCGACAAAAAAAATAATTAAAAGTTAAGAAAAATAAAGATATCCTATATTTAACAAAATGTGGGTTCTAATCACAAGTGTGCACTCATTCCTACAACCAACGAGAAGTAATCCAGAGTGGACTGGGTATTTGTAACACATTTTTCTGGCCAATAATAGTATTTCAGTAAACCTGTTCCAGGGCCTCACGATTTTTCTAAGGCCTCTGTGATCCTCCAACACTTAAATCTTTCTCCTTGGAAGCCTCTGTCCTGTCAGCCTCCTTGTCGAATGGCTCTTCCACTGTTTGGGGGCCTACCCTGCACGCCCACACTCGTCAGTGACTCTCCAAGTTTTTTGGACAGGCTGCCCGCATTTCTCCCTCAGCCTCAAGAGCTTCTGTTTCTTTGGCAAGGTTGGTGTTTTCACTGGGTGATTACCTGGCATCCTTCTTTGCAGCGGTTTTCATCTTCCCACGCTGTGTCTCCTCTGACGACTCCGGGAGGCAGGCCTTTTGTCCCCATCTTACAGATGAGGAAGCTCAAGTCCTGAAGGCTGGACGACCTGCTCCAAGTCGCAGCCAGCGTGGAACCTCGGCAGGGTTTGGGCACAAAATAGACAAGGATGTAGGGCAAGTGGTTTGTTTGCAGGTGATGGAGGAGGCCCGAGGGAGGCCAAGGGGAAGGGAGCATGGAGGAGGTGAGCCAGTGCGGGGCCTGACGAGGGAGCACTGAGGTGAGCATCCATCCTAGTCCTGTTGGGAGACGAGATCCCACCCGGACTGGCTCTGTCCCCGTGGGTGGAGGGTTTACCCCGGGTCATGAAGGCTTCTGTGCTACAGGCTGGCACAGGCTTGCAGGAGAGGAAGCTCCCGGTGCAGGAGAGAGCCCTCAGGCAGAGAGTGGATGCAGGTGCTCCAGGGGGACACTGTGGACCTGCTGGGGACTGGCTCCCAGGGACTGCAGGGACTCAAGTGGGCTGAGGGAACTGAAGGGCAGCAGCAGCAATGTCTGCAGGGGGGATCTGCACACATGTCCCACACTTATGCCCCCAGAAAGGCTGCTCTGCATGGCATTTCTCCTCCCAGATGCGTAGTTGGCCCAAACCGCCCCTCCACTCCACACTCCCAATTCCTTTCCACTCATCTCAGGTTACTAGAAATTCAGAATATTTTAGTTGGTGTTGGAGCCCAGAGACTTTTGTTTGTCCTGCCCATGTTCTAACATTGCTGGCTTTTTAAAGATCTCAGGGCTTTGACTCCAAAACAGCAAGATGCTGAGGATCCCAGACAGCTTTCTGGAAGCAAGACTTTATGCTTTGCAATATTGCCATCCCACCAGCTCTTCTCAAAATCCCTCCAGGACACAGACTCACAATCTTGGGTCCTCAGATTGCTGAAAGGATGCGCCTTCAGAAAGTGATCGGTGTGAGGTGGCAGGACACATCGAATGGTGGAGTGAGGAATTCAGCCAATCCTCTTTCCGGAAGCCATGGTCACACCGGAAGCGCTGTCAGAATACAACCTCTGGGAAGAGACCAAAGACATACAACCAACTGAGGAGCATTTGAAGCTGAGGGAAGAACAGTGAGAGTCGTGGTGTTTTTGCCCGGGGCAGGTCCCGTCCCCACCCCCTCAGTGTGACGGCCCTGTGAGTGGCGCAAGCCTGAAGGGGGGTGGTTTCACTGTCAGAGGTTGTCCACTTGATGTCGCCATGGGTGGACAAAGCCCGGCCCCTAAGCATTTCTGGAAACAGTAGCCATCTCAGTGGCAAGCTGACGTGGCAAGTCAACTTTTCAGCCGCCTGAGGTTGGATCTAGAACAGAGCAGCGAATCAGCCAGGAAGGTGAGACGGACAGCCACACAATGAGACAGACACAGCGGCCTTGATGGGCTGCACATGACCCCAGGGGGTCTGAAATGTTGTGTGCTTGTGCAGGCCTGTGCCCAATCAGGTGAGACCAGGAAGATGGGCATTGTGGGGAAGCTTAGAGACCTTCCACCAGCCTAGGCCCTGCCCCCAGGTGTTGCTGCCTCCCAGGAAGTCCAAGTTGACTGAGGGGACAATGCCCAGCCCTGTCGAAGGTCCCTGTCCACTCTGGGGCTCCCATGGAGAGAGGCCTTCCCACCTGCAAACTTCTCCCCAGGTCTTCTTCAGAGGCTGAAACGAGGTGCTCTCAGAGCAGAGAAGATGGTGAGCAGTGAGGAGAGGCTCCTGAGGAGTCGGCCCTCCTGGGGAAGGAAGCAAATGAACTGGGAGGGTGGAGTGGTCCCTGCTTGCTCTGGCCTCAGCCTCTTCAGTGTACATCTCCCTCCTGGAGGAGACAGGAGCCCAGGGAACCCGGGAGAGCACACCCGGGTCACGATGAGCAACACTCCCAAGGAGGAGGATCTGAGCTCAATGCAGGATCAGCCCAGGTAGGAAGGGAGCCTTTCGCAACCAGGACACTCTAGTCAAGGTCAGCGTGCCCCTGCAGGGATGATCTCCCTGCCTGTTCTACACGTCCCTGTGGACCACTGACTGCTTAGGCACTGGCTTCTGACCAACAGACCCAGCACAAGTGACAGGACGACCCTTCTCAGATTCCATCACCGAGGCTGTCATTCTCTCTCACTCGCTCTCTTGTGTTCCCTCTTCCCTCTTCCCTTGTTCCCCTCTCTCAGTCTGTCTAACCCCTGGACCTGGGGACATACATGGATGTCCTGAGCTCCCCTATGCAGAGGCCCACATAGAAGAAAACCAAGGGAGTGCCCTGGCCAACAGACAGAAAGGAGCCGGGCTCTCAGTGAAGCTGCTCCTGACCGAGCCCACAAGAGTAAGCTTGACAGCACATCTCACCCTGTTCCAGCCTCAGTGGAGGCCACAGCCCCAACATGGAAGTCGTCATGAGCAGAGGCTCCAGCTCAGTTGTGCAGGATTCCTGGTCCACAGAGATGGAGAGAGAGAGAATATTTGCGGTTTAAAGATGCAGGGTGGGGAGCAGTGTTCTCAGAGAGGAGGAGACACCTCACACCATCTCCCAGTTCCTGGGTCTGGCCTGCCCTTCTCCCTCCTCTCCCCTCCAGGCTATCTGCAGCCACAGTGCCCACCTCTCTAACCTCCTCTGGCCAAACTCACTTCTGCCTGGGTGTCTCCACACCAGCAGTGCCTTCTCCCTGGCACGCTGATCACAGGTGAGTGCAGCGCTGGGTCCTCCTGTCATTCTGGTCACAGCAAATGTCACCTCAGTCAGGCCTTTCAGACCCTCCTACCCAGTGAGACCCCAGCCCTCCCTGCAGGACACTCTTTATTTTCATTCCAGTTCATGCTCTTCTCTTTCACGTGTCTCTGATTTTGTGCTTTTGTCCATCTGCCTCCAGACTGAGCTCCTGGTGGGCAGGGACCACTGGGTAGATTTCAGTACCACCCTTGGGACCACCAGGGCTCCCGGCCCAGGGTGAGGGCTTGGCACATAGCTGCCGAATGAACAAATAGGGGCATCTTGGATCCCTCCTTCCTGCTTTTGCTCCACTCAGTCGGTGAAGAGGAACACTAGTAATAGGAAGTGCAAGTGGGTCCTGAGGCAGGCGGAGGGTCAGCATGACTTCTGCATGACTCCTCCTTTCTCCAATTGCTCCAACAAAGCTCAGTGGGCACCACTGACACAGGAGGCTGCCACCTGATGGCCAGCACAGGAACTGCAGCCTCGGGCAGTGACAGCACAGCACCAGGCAGGCATGTTTTTCTTATGGAGAAATGCCTATCCAAATGCATTGCCCATTTTTCATTGTGCTATTTGTATTTTATTGTTGAGAGGGGAGAATGTATTATATATTGTCAATAGTAGACCCTTATCAGATATGTAAAGATCTGTAAACATGTTCTCCCCTTCTGTGAGTTGTCTTTTCACTTTCTTGATCATGTCTTTCAACGCACTCAAGTTTTAATTTGATGAAGTTGAATTGATCTGTTTTCCCTTTGGTTGCTTATGTGTTGGGTGCCATAATTATAAAAACACTGCCTAATCCAGGGCCATGTTTTCTTCCAAGAGTTTTATAGTTTTAGGTCTTACATTTACATCTTTGATGGTAAGAAGATGTAACATTTTTGTATATGGTGTAGGTAGGGGTTCACCTTTATTCTTTCACATGTGGATATCCACCTGTCCCAGCACTACTTGTTGAAAAGATTATTCCCTCCTCATTGTCCTGGCATCTCAAATAATTCTAGAATCTGTGGTTGTTGCAGGTGGTGTGACTCACAGTTCCTCAGAATTTTTCTTTACACGAAGGTTGCTTTTCTCTGGCCTTGTGGACTTTCACCCACTGCATTTGTAGACTGATCATTAGCAAAATAATCATATCACGTACTTTGACTAGTTTTTTCTTTGCTTGCGGTGAGTATGTAAGTCAACACCCTGTTACTCCCTGATGGCTGGGTGGACCACATTGCACCATTGTTCTGGCCTGGATTATCACTGTATCCTTCTAACTGGGTTCTCTGCCTCTATATTTGACCCACAATCTATCTCCAATGCACCAATTGGAGTGACCCTTTAAAACCAGATGTCACACCCTGACATTGTGAAATCTCTCCAGGGGCTCTCCATTTCTCTCAGGGGGAAAGTTCAAGTCCTTATGCTGGACCTCAAGCACCATACAGTTGGTCCCACACTCTCTCTGACATCATCTTTGGCCAGTCATCCCCTGTACCTCTGCACTCCATTATGCTCCTGGTACATGCCAGGCACTCTCCCACCTGTAGACTTGCACTCTATGTTCCTTCCATTTGGA
This sequence comes from Diceros bicornis minor, assembly GCF_020826845.1. NCBI lineage: Eukaryota > Metazoa > Chordata > Mammalia > Perissodactyla > Rhinocerotidae > Diceros > Diceros bicornis. The sequence goes on from NW_026691076.1 coordinate 741,741, forward strand.
ATCCTCTTCCACATGATGATTTCATGCCTCATCTTCTTCACTATCTTTAATTCTGTGTTCAAATGTCATCTTGCTGAGGCTGTATTGACCATGTCATTTAAAATATAAACTATCCTCTTGTCCTGACACTCCCTATCCAACTTGTTCTCCTTTCATTTTTCCCCTTAGCACTAACACCCTATAAAATAATATATAATGATAAGAATCAGGGTTCAATCAGGACACGGAAACCAACCAATAGATTGAGCAGGGACAGTTTATATAATGAACAATTAACCATAAACCTTTAAAGGGAACTATAGAGAATAGCCCAGAATTACAGTAGAGTAGTTAAGAAAGAAACAATTTTGGGAGAGGACCCCCCTCGCCAAGGCTGCCTTCAGGGCTTGTTGGAGAAGGAATGATTGCAGCACAGGGATGGTAGAGAAGATTGTCATGTTTCCCAAGGCCAGTACCGGTCCCTGGTCAGGGCAGAGCTCAGCAGGTAGGGAACAGCAGGCTGAGACTGGCAAACAGGAAAGCCCTGTCCCCTCCCAGGTGCAGGTAGGCTGAGGCTGGGATGCCTACTGGATTCACTGGGATTCCACTTGCAGGGGTGCCACTCATTCTCCTTATTAAGCCATCAAAGGGGATCCACTGAATCCACTGTGGATCACCCACTGTGGGTGAGTCCCTGTAGACACCCTTGAATTGTGCCACTGTTGGTTGTACTGCAGGAGAAAGAAAAAGAAAAGAATGGAAGCACCCTGGAATTAGGAAGGAAGGCCCTTTGTCCTAAACCTTCTCTGACAAAGCTTAACCCCTGCCAGGTGCAAAAGAGAAATGTCTACTGGGTGCAGCTCCATTATTGCAGAACAGACAATAGAGGCCAACACTCTGATGTTGTTACACAGGGGCAACCCATTGATAACTGGCAACATAATTCCCTTATTATTTTGTTTATGTATTCCATGCTTTTACTTCCAACTTGCCTCTATTGCTTTATTTGAAGTAAGATTTTGAAGACAACATATGGTTGTATCAAGGTTTCTAAAAAAAGGTATTTTGAACCCCCAAAATGCCATTATTAGATCAAAACAACAGAAGAATTAAAAGTAGAAAGTAGCTATACTATCAGTATATGCCTTAAGTAAATAGTTTATTGTCAAATTCCTCTTATATAAGAAAGCACCATGCAGTTACATTTTAATGATGTTAGCCTCAATAATCTAGTATAATAATAAACTCCTTTGTAATGAGTAACTATATAAAATGAAGTTACAATAATTTACAATTTATGTCTGTGACATGACCCAACTACTCTCTACAAGCACCACTGAAATCTTGATTGATGCTTGGCTACCTTGTTCTACTAGAACTAACGGGAATATTTCACTGCCAACAAATTCTGTTTACCTGCTGTGTAGTTTATAAGGGTTGAATTCTTCTCTACTTGAAAATCACCATTTTTATCTCTCCATATGGATACCTGTTTAATGGCAGATAGCTTTGCAGCCAGTATAGTTTTTTTCGGGAGAGTCTTATTTAAGAAGTCATAAAAAATGGGTATAAGTAACTTACATTTAGGAAATTTTTCTTTTTCTTTTTCGTTTCCCTGCTTGGAAAGATTTGCCTTGAGCTAACATCTGTTGCCAATCTGCCTCTCTTCTTTCTCCCTTCCCAAAGCCCCAGTACATAGTTCTATATTCTACGTGTAAGTCCTTCTAGTTCTTCTATATGAGCCACCACCACAGCATAGTCAATGAGAGACGAGTGGTGTGGTTCACGCCTGGGAACTGAACCTGGGACGCCGAAGCGGAGCATGCCAAACTTTAACCACTAGGCCATCAGGGGTTGCTCCAGGAAATTTTTCTAGAAAAAAATTGGAATCAAGATGTATGATTTATTTCTAAAAATTTCATCACATACTTTAAAACATGAAATGCTCAACATGTTTAAAAGCACTTTACCACTCAGTTTACCTTAACAAAGATATAGCAAACATTTTGAGAAATATACTTTCAACAGGAAAGTCCAATTGTAGCTTTATGCTTTTGTAGACCACTCCCAATAACGTGGCTTAAAAAATATAACTGTAAGATTCTCTCAAGAAAATGTATTTCATTTCTATAAAAATCGTTCTTTACAGTGTCTCAATGTTTGTTTCCTACTGAGCTTCTCAATGTTCTTTAGGCTTAACAATATAGTAGAATCAAGCTCCTATAATCTAGCTTTTAATCCCACAATCCGGAAAGCTCTATCTCAAGGTCATCAATGACCTCTTAAATCACCGAATAATATTATTCCCATTTTATAAGTGCGAATACTAGGTTTGAAAGAAGTCAAGTTCATGCCCAATATTGTTTAGCTAGTAAGAGGCAGAGCCTAGATATGACTGACTCCTGCTGTCTGATTCTAAAATCCATAAGCATAACCTCTAGGTATAAAGCCAAACGTAACACTCTGTATTCTTGCAACAGAATAAATGCATTTTCTTTTTCCTTAATGTCTGTAACACGGTTCTTAACTATTGCAATGCAGTGGTTTCTCGCTTCCTGTAAATGAGAGTGTTCTTCAAAGTACCTTCCTTCCTCTCTGCTCTTCTCTATACATTCCCTCCACTCCCAGTGCTTGAATTCATTTAACAAGCATTTATTTTATTGAGTCCATACAATTCCAGACCCCATGGAAAAACAATGAAAAAAAACCAGTCCCTGGCCTTGAAGGATTTACAGACTACTAGGGGAGAAAGCACTATAAGCAAGTCCAATACTATTTTCAAAAAAAAAATAAGGTTTGAGTCTGCAAAAACACAGAAGGCATTCTATGCCACACAGCACAGGTTTTCAAGCCTTTTCTGAGGAGGACTACAGTTTTTTAAGAAATAGCGTTTAAAATTTCCAAAAGAGCACGCAAGACCTAGAACTTCCCTGATCCACTGTCCCCTTCCCACTACAAGCCATGTTTTTTCTAAGACTCTTAAGAACATCGTTTGAAAACCACTATATTCTAACATCTTAGTAGTTTTGCCTTTCATGCTTAGGTCTTTAATCTACCTGGAATGGATTTTTGTGTACGGAGTAAAGTAGGATACCAATTTGAATTTTTTCCATACTGATATCTAATAGTCCCAGGACCACTTATAGAAACGCCCCTTCTTTGCCCTCTGCTCTGTAAGAGCACTACTATTAAAAGAAATCAAGTTTCTGGATACACACGGAACTGGATTTGGGTTCTCTACTGTTTTCCACTGGTCTAATACTGTGCTAATACCAAAGTGCTTTAGTTATTATAGCTTTATATATAATAAATCAGGATATCTCATAGAACAAGTCTTCTCACCTTGACCTGCTGCTTAAAAAATATCTTGACTATTCTTAGTCCTTTGTATTTCCATATGTATTTTAGAAAACACACGTAATTTTGAGCTCCCTAATTTCCTGGCAAACTGGTAAAATACCCACAAAACAAATCTAGATCAGTGGTTCTCGACCAGGGCAATTTTAACACCCCCACCTCCCACCCCAGGGACATTCAGCAACGTCTGGAAACATTTTTGGTTGTCACAAAGTGGGGGGTAGATACTACTGGCCTCTAGTGGGTTGAGGCCTGGGAGATGCTGCTAAGCACCCCACAGTGCACAGGACAGCTGCCACAACAAAGAATTATCCCATTCAAATTTTAATAGTGCCACTTTTGAGAAACCCTGTCCCAAATAAATCAAGGGGCAAATTTGCATGTGCCCATTAAAGGCCAGGGAATGTCTACCAAAAACAATAATTTAATTTTAGAAAAACTGAACTGCCATATGCCAATGAGATTTACCCCAATTCATTAAAAAAAAAATCATATTATTTGCATTGACCAAAAGGCTTATCTTCCTGTTCTCTATAGCAGTGACGTTGGCAGGAAGCTTATTGGAGGGGTTAAGTCTTTAAAATACAAAGTTATAAAGAAACAAGACATAGCCAGAAGATATTAAAAAAAAAAACTCATAGAAATCAGTAATAAACAACTCAATAGAAATATGAACAATCTGAATAGACAATTCACTACAAGGAATATTCAAATGACCAATAAACATATATAAAGATTCTCAACCTCATTAGTCACCAGAGAAATATCAATTCAAACTCACGAGAACACCATCCATGCACCAGAACGGCTAAAATTTTAGAAGACTGGACATATCAAGTGTTAACAAGAATGCTGAACAACATAATACCCATATACAACTGGATGTAGTGAAGGGGTTGCATAAACTGGTTCAACCACTTTGGAAAATGTTGGCAGTCTCTACTATAGCTGAACATATCCATATACTATGACCAGCAATGCCATTCCTAGGGATATATCCAACAGAAAATACTTACCTATTTGCAAAAGAATGAACAAGAATGTTCATAAAAGCATTAAAAGCCCAAAGGAGAAACCATCCAAATGTCTAATAACTGCAGAATGGATTAATAAACTGTGATATGTTCATAGAAGGAAATAATATACCACAACAAGAACTACTACTATATGCAACAACACAAATGAATCCCCAAAATACAATGTTAAGCAAAAGTACGCAGACTCAAGAGTACAGATATCACTCCATTTCTATAAAGAGGCAAAACTCATCAATGGTGACAGAAAGGAGGAGAGCAAATACCTGTGCAGAGAAAGGATAGTGACTAGAAAGAAGCATGAGAAGGGGCTGTAGGGTGTTGGGAATGTCCTATTTTTATCTAGGTGGTAGATACACGAGTGTGTTTACTTTGTGAAAATTCATCAAGCTATACACTTAGGATTTGTATGCTTTTCTGTATTTAGCTTATATCTTATTAAAGAATTTGCTTAAAAATATAAAGAATACAACCCTGATTTACCGCATCTGATGCTTCAAGAGACTATTCTAAACCCTATTCTAGCCCTAACTCACAATGATGTTAAAATGCAAGTTTTGTATATATTGACAACTGATTTTTTACCAAGGCACAAAGGCAATGCAGTGGATAAAGGGTAGCCGTTTCAATAAATGGTGCTGAACAATGAGCTATCCATAGGCAAAATAAATGAACTTGGATCCATACCTCACACCATATACCAAAAATAACTCGAAATGGATTTTAGACTTAATGGTAAAACCTAAAACTATATTTGATAGAAAAACACTTGTATTCAAAATATATAAAGAACTCTCAAAACTTAACAATAAGAAAAAAAAAACAGGCAAATATTCGAACAGACATTTTATCAGAGAAGATACACAGATGGCTAATAAGCACACAAAAAGACGCTCAACATCATAAGTTATCAGAGAAATGCTGATTAAAACCACAATGAGATACAACACTACATGCCTATTAGAATGGCTGACAAGACTGACCATACCAAGTGTAAGCAAAGATGTAGAGAAATGGGAACTCTTGGACACTGCTGGTGGGAATGTAAAATGGTATAATGTATAAACACTTTGGGAAACAGTTTGGAAGTTTCTTAAAGAGTTCAACATAAGTGATCCACTTACTCCACTCTTAGGTATTTGCCCATAAAAAGGAAAGCACATGTCCATAACAAAGACTTACATACAAATGTTCATAGCAGCTTTATTTGCAATAACCCAAAACTAGAAACAACTCACATATACATCAACACGTGACTGGATAAACAATTTGTAGTATATCCACAGAACAGAACATTACTCAGCAACACAATGGAACAAATTGTTGATACACACAACATGGGTGAATTTCAAAAGAATTATGTTAAGTGACAGAAGCTAGACAAAATCAGTGTACAAATTGTCTGATTCCATTTATATAAACTCTCGAAAATGCAAACTAATCTCTAGTGATAGAAAGCAAATCAGTGGTTCTTGGGGGAGAGGAAGTCACAGAGGGGTGGGAAGGAGGGATAACAAAGGTGCATGAGAAAACTTTTGAAGGTAATGGATATGTTCACTATCTTGACACTGACTGAAATTTTCATAGAGGTACACCTTATGGTGGAGGTCATAACTTATCAAAGCATACCATTTAAATAAATGCAGTTTGTTTTCTCAAGTATATTACAATAAAGCTTTTCTAAAAATAATACAGGTTGTATATAAATATTGTAAACCAGAGTTCTTATAATTAGCTCAAAATCAACTCCATTCATTCACACAACAAATATTTATCTAGCACCTACTATATGCCAAGCACTCTGCTAGGTTCCAGGGTTACAATGGTGAGCAAACTGACATGGTTCCTGACCTCATGGAGAACACAGTCTGCTAGGGGAAGCAGAGATTAATAAAAGATGCACACAGACACATGGATAATAAAAACTTCACAGACAAGTGCTGTCAAGGAGACAAGCACAGTGAGATGACACAAAATAACAGGGAAACCAAATCTGATCTAACGGAAAGGTCAGTATGGCTCCCTCAAGGAAGCGACATTTAAGCAACACCTAATGGAAGAGGAGGATAACAAGTTGAAGATGTAACTTTCCTCTGAAGAGACACTAACACAAGCAAAGGCTCTGAGGCAGAAGAAAGCATGACCCTTTGAAGGAATGGAAAGAAAGTCAAAAGGGCTAAGGGTCAAAACAGTGTAGACAACACTATTGGTCACCTCTCCAGTACTATCCCATCTCCTCTTTCTCACTCCTATCAGAATCACACTTAGGTTCCAGCAGCCACCCTCCTCCACACATAGTCATGTGCTTTAGAGGAAGATGACTCCATTCTTGATTTTAGGAAGTGGATACTGTTGCGACTTAAGTCAGTCATGGCCACCTCTTTTCTCCCTGCCAGTGATTAGTTAAAGAATGGCATGAGTGAAAGCAGGAAAAGAAGTTATTGCATGCTCTAAACAAGAGATGGTAGTTTGGACCAGGGAGTTGTCAATGGAGATAGAGATTTGCCCGGAGAAATAAGGTAGAGTAACATGTACACGATGTCTCCTAGGTTTCTGGCTTAGGCAAATAAAGATCAATCTTTTCCATATAGTCAAAGCCAGAGAAATATTTTTTAAAAATGAATAGTCTTATGTTATTCTTAATATATTTCTCTTAAATAAACCTAATTAGAACTACTCAAGGATCATACCTAAAACATATCTCATCCTCATGCAGGATACTGGCTTCAGAAGTTCATGCAGACTTATCAAGAATGAATGAGGCTAACTAGATTTTGTCTTACAATACAAATCAATGTTTTCTAAAATTCTAACCTATAATTAACAATCCTGCCTACAAATAACATCAATTTCTGAATATCATTTATTTTGTCTTGCCTGCTTCAAAAAATGATTTAAGCTAGCAAAATGTCCAAATCAATTAAAAGCCAAACCAAGAATAAAGTAGTCCAAGGATTTCTGACCACTCTTGTGTTACCTAAAATTAATTTCAGAGAAATTAGATGGAGGTACCTAATCAATTATGCTCATCAAATTTATCAAATTAGGTCTCATAACAACAGTAATGAAGGTTCCTGTTACACATACCAACAGACCCAGGCAAAAATATAACCTACCTTGACAAGTTGATGAAGTGCCATTTCTTTCAGAAGGTGGTGTACTTGGACTGTTGAAATGAGGTGAAGTTTTTCGGTCCTCGCCATCGTTTGTAAAATTCTTTGAATGTCACGTACAACGACGTGACAATGGTACTTCAGCTTTTTTGCTTAAGCTTTCATCCGCTGGCTTCCCTAAAAGTGAAAGAACCTCTATTTATAATATTTCTAATTCAAAAAACATTAATCATCCTTTGCAGCTACAGTGAGCAAATTCGATGAGCAACCACTCGAATTTGCCCAGGATTGGGAGGTTTCCCAGGCTGTAAGGTTTTCAGTGCTAAACCTGAGAAAGTACCTGGCAAATCTAGACAAGTTGGTCACCCTATCTGTAGCATCAAATTAGGACAGGAGAGAAAGACTTATGATGTCAGAGACATTTATAGAGAAATTATCATCAATTTGCATAACTTACAAAAAGATAATAGTCAAAGATTAATAATGTAATAAAGGCACAACCGCTTGAGTATTCGTTTATATTGAGACTTATTAAAATATCAAGCAGAGAGGATTAAAAGAAAGACCAAAAGTATATTCTTAGTTACTGCTATTTCTTTAAATGAATCATTCTGGATAAAAAGCACTTTATTATATTTTTTTCAAGTCCCAATAATCAAGCTGAATATATCAACCAAATACTCACCACGAAGAAGAGACTGTTGCCACGCTAAAGCAGCACAAAGTAAGACTAAGCTTTTCCCACTTTCTGTAGGGCTCTCCAACAAACAATGCTGCTTACTTTTTAATACTTGGACAATCTATTGACACAAAAACAATAAAAAAAATCAGTAAACAATTTACTTCATTAGGGTCTGTCTCCATTACAAGTACAAACACAACAAGAAGTAAGGTTGTACTTGAGGGAACATAGCAATAGCAGAAGGGAGAATTAGTATTTAGTTCAATCTAGACCTTATGCCTTTATCTTTCTCCCTAAAATTATGTTGGACTTAAAAGCATATAGGCATAAAAGAAATGAACAAAGCAATTTGTGCCTTAATGATGCAAACACCGTCATTTCTGTAAAACGAGAGTACACTAATATCTTGGATGAAAACTTTATGGAGGATACTGTTAGGGGGAGTATAAATCGCTACAACCACTTTGGACAGAAATTAACAATTACTAGCAAAGTTGAAGTTACCCAACACCGGGAAGTCCAGTCCTATGTATATATCCAAAACCTGTCCCACAGGAACATAAGGAAACATGCATAAGAAAGTTCATAGCAGCATTGTTTAGAATTGCAAAAGAATGTAAACAACTTAAATGTCTGTCAAAAGGAAAGTGGATAAAAAAATTCTGGTATATTCATACAATGGAATACTACACAGCAATTAAAATAGATTAACAATCAATAAGGCTACTTCTTAAAAATAATGTTAAGCAACTAAAAACACTTCTGAACAAATATAGGTACAGTATCATATCATTGTACAAAGTTTAAAAACAGGTAAAGTAATGCTCTATACTGTTTACGGATACATACGTATGTAACAAAAGTATAACAACACGTCTAGGAAAGAAAAAGAATAAATTCAGCATACTAGTAATGTTACTTGCAAACAAGGTATAAAGTAAATATGGCAAAATATTAAGATTGAACAACTCTGGAAAGTTGGCTTACTCATTGGTCTATTAATTTTCTAAATGATTGGAACATCTCAAAAAATATGGTGAGAAATATAGTATTCTGTGTAAAAGACAGTAAATACTTTGTAGAAGGTACTAATTCTGTAAATAGAAGTGCAAAATGAGCTGAGAATAGTTTTCAGAATATTCTCCTTTGCCTACAAACCATATACAGTTTATAGCAATCAGGATTATTTTTCGAAAAGTTACATGTTCTTCCATGAACCCAGCAAATATTTTCAATCCATTTACTATCTGAGAAAATGAATGTAGTCACAGATTCAGTATACGTTATGAATAATCAGCATCTTTATCATAATGAAGACTTAACTGCTGAAAAATACTTGCAGAATTCATTATAGCAAGCTATGATGGACAAGCTTTACAAGGAAAGTTCATCTTCACCCCACCAACTGTACATTCAGACCATATTGAAGAGTCATGCTTTCCTGTTTACTTAGATTCCTAACTGCATCAGAAACGAAAATCAAGACTGAAACAATGCCATTCAAAGAAAACCAGATACCCAACTAGACTAGGACAGAAGTCTAGAAATAAAAAGGGGATTCCTAAATGTATAAACAAAACAAATGCAAGTAAAAGAATTTCCTAGTCTTAACCATCACAGTGGTTGAGAACATGTCTCGGAATCTGACAAATCCGGATTTGTATCCCTACTCTGCCAAAGCTGTGGACCAGGAGGTAGAAGTACGAGTTCTAGATCAGGTTCCCACAACTCAGATGTGTTTCCTTGATCATGTCTTCACTTCTCTAGACTAAGATCCTCATCTGTAATAATCCCTAATTGAAAAACTGTTGTAAGGGAGAAAATGCCTTGGCACACAGTAGGTGCTTGATAATTCTGATTTAAAGGTCAGAAGGGTATAATGAAAAGAAGATGGGCTTTGGAGTAAAGCAAGCCTAAGTGTGAGTCCCACTGTGTGAATCACTGAACCTCAGTCTGTTTCTTCATCTGTGCAATGGAGATAAGATTATCTACCCGATAGAGTTTTGATGAAAATTAGCCAGGCATTCAGTTAAGAATTAAATAAAGTAATGGATAGAACTTGCCTAAACTCCAGTATTTGACACAGAGGAGGTGATCTACTTTAATCTCCACCTCTTCTAAACCACCTATGCTTAATCTAGGATCCAGAGACGTAAGTCAGAGACTGCTCTCTTGCTATTGCGTGCAGAAGTCTTGGTACATGACTGCGTTTCTCTGAAGAGAAAGTCCGTGGATTTCTCATTCCCAGAACTATATCCTAATAAAATAACTGAAAACAGAGGGGAGACTGATATGCACTGTTATCAACTGAGGACTTCCTTGCAATAGTGAAAAAAAAAGGCAAATTCGACCTGGGGATGGAGGGATGGTTAAAAGAGTAATTCAACAGCTTATGAAGCCAATTATACCCTGACCCCTAGCCTATGTGTTCCAAAACAAGCTAAGAACCACTATTCTGAGGTATTTCCCAGTTCTACTATTCTGTGATTCTATCTGTGCAACTCTTGTGTAGAGATTTGGTGGACTCTAACCACTTCACCCCAGCCGATAACGCAACGCCGGCTAGTTCCTCAGATACAGCCTAGAAATCCATCCCGCCCACAGTTGCCGCAATCCCCCAGGGGATAAAGCACGAGCCCCGGATCCGCCTCCCGCCTTAGTCCCCGCCGCCACGAGTCAGCGGGGGGCAGAGGGGGCCCGGGGCCTCTCCCTGGGGGTTAGGACAGGCTCCCTCCGGCCTCCGCACGTTCAGAACCCGGAGGCCCAGGGACGTGGTCACCCCGATGGCCCGCATGCGGCCAGGCGAGAGCAGAATGCTCTCTTCGGGCAGGCTGCGCGCCGCCCCAGGAGAGACAGGCTGGCCTGTTCTGAGGAAAACCGAGGCAGCGCTGCCTGGGCTCCGAGTCCCGGGCGAAAAGGAAATGGTATCTGCGAGTACACACTGCGGAGCCTGGCAGAGAGGAGAGGCCCCAAACCTCTCGCCTCCTCACCGGGCTGCCACTCCCTGGCCGAGCGCGGACTCCGGCGCCTCACCCGCTCCCTCCTCCGCTCTCTCCAGGCCGCGCGACAGCGCTCTCCCGGACGAATACCCGCCTCCCGCCCCCTCGACTCCCAGCACCCAATCACCCGCCAGAGCAGAAACCAAGCAACCAATCCTGGCGTGAGGTTAGGGGGCGAGAACCCTGGCCCCCGAGGGAAGCCTCCGCAATAAAAACCAACGCAAAGTATTTCGTGGCCCGGAGGCGAACGCTTGAAGAGCGAAGGATGGGAGCACAGCGCAGGGTTTAAAGGAAATTCTTCTCCGTTTTGAGATTTTGAAACTGGCGACTTAACCCGTGCATCCGTTTCCTTGGAAACTCGCAGTCTCATTCTTCAGGTCTGTAGACCAAGCGAAAGGAAAGCCTTGCCGAGTTCTTCCCAGAGCGCCCGTCAGTGCCGCTCAGCTCACGTTTCCGAACTTCACGGTGGCCCGGGTGTCGCACAGACGGAGGCGGGAACTGCCAAACACCTGAGCCCGGCCAGGCGAGAAGGCTGGTTGATGAGTGGCCGCAGACCCTCAGGATGTTCCAGGCTTCCCCGGATAGCGACTTCAACCAGATCAACGCCCTAGAGCGCTCCCGCCCCGGTCACTTCTGCTCCTTCAAGGCTCACCCGCCTTCTGTCCCTCCTAAAACCGGGTTGTTATTCTTTGCCACGAAGTACACTTCAGTTTCCTCAAAGGTAGGGAGTTAATCGTGATCTCTCCAAAGTGTGATTTTGTCAATTTCTGAATAGCCTAAGCTTGGCTCCGATACTAGTGTCTCAAAAAAGTAAAACGTGAGACAGTTTCTCAAGTTTGAGCAACTAGTTTGGGGAGAGGTTTTATGCAGGCGGAGCAGCGGGAGGAGAGTGGATTTGTTTGCTTCCCTTTCAGTTTTACTGCATCTTCCCCAATTGCAAAATGTACAGCGCTAAAAATAAATTCTACCTTTTAATTTAGTAATCTCAGGCTCAAAAATTTATCCTAAAAGAGTAATCCAAAAGAAAGAAAAAGTAAAAATATCTAAATTGATAACATTGCCTATTGTAATCCTGAAAAAAGTCATCAACCTCCCGGTCTAGTAATAGCACCCTATACGGTTATGATACATCAGTTTGATCATTAGGAAGCCAATAAAATAATTATCAAAAGTAAACAACTTGCAAAAAAAATTTCATATAAAGTTAAATGAAAGAAAGCAGACTCCCTACAGGGTATTATGAATTCCATTATGTGAAAATATATATGCATAAGCAAAGATGGAGGGAAAGTATAAAAAATGTAACTTACTGTTAAAACAGTGGAATGAAGGACAATTTATCTATACTTAAAAATATCTTCAAATTTTTATTCTGCTTTTACAATTTTTTTAAATATCAAATCCTTTAAGTAACTGCTCCAGGGAAACTACTACGATTTTCGATTTTCCTCCGCTCAATTCCTAAGGCTCTCAACCGACTCTAGCCTTGTATGGCCATTTGACGTGTGTGGCGTTAACAGAAATGGATACACGTAGGCTCTGGAGCCAGACAATCCTGGATTCCAGTCCCTTGAACTGTTCCTTTCAGGTGAACGTTAGTGAAAGAAAACACAAAAAACTACAAGTTCATTTGATAAAGAATATGAATGTTTATAAACCAATATTCAAAATAGCTGCACACATCTGTTTTCACTTGAATAAAAAAAATCACATTGTGACAAATTTTGTAACCTTAACTTAAAATACATGAATATTAACATTTACTAATATAGTTACACATTTTGTTTACATCATCAACGAATGTGATGAAAAACAGCATGTTGTTATTTAAACACAGCAGGTTTTGACCAGCCTTTGAAAACTGATCCAAGAATGTGCGCTGCATTTAGTTAGAAACCATTTATTTCAACCTTTTTTGAACTCCTAGAGGTTTCCTACTCACATAAAATATTCCAAAGCCTCAGTTTAAAATAAAACAAAACAAAAGAACACAGGACCGCTGTATTTAATCTTAGAAGACTACAAAACTGCCTTGTTTAAAAATATGAAAATTCTTACAGTATTTTTTAAGTGTATGCTTTTATTTTTCACATCGAACTTACTTGATTGAACATTAAGCATCTGATATCTCAGGGAAGGCCAGCCCAGTATCCTGTTTTTCAGAGCTGACCAGGTGTTTCTGATACAATCTATGGACCAGCAGAGACCCATTTGACTAAAGAAGAAATAATTAATGAAGTGTTCTCTAAACATTGTTGCATAATGGAATCAACTGGGGAATCTTAAAAAAAAAATACTAACGCCTGACTCCCAACCGCAGACATTCTGATTTAATTGACATGGGTTCCAATTGGGGATCAAGAGTTTTAACAGTTGTCCAGGTGATTTTAATGTGCAGCAAAATTTGGAGCCACCACAATGATGCAAGACACAACAGTGATCTAAATCACAATTAGCCACAAATGACAGATGTCTATAGAGGAGAACTCACTTTTAAAGAAGTTTCTCAAGTTGGAAATACTTGATAGTTTCTCTCTGTTTCTTAAGATCAAATTTATGCTTTTTCTGGAAGTTATAATGACTCTTTAATTAGTAGTCTTCAGAGGGGATTTATATTGTTAAACACTCAACAATTTTTTTTAATCATTAAGTTTAGGTTATTGTATATAATCACTGCTATACACTTATCTATTACGTGTAACAATACACTGAAATTACCTTCTAGGCATCACAGTATTAAGAACCATCCATAGTTTATTGACTGTTTGAAGCATTCTCCACAGAACCCCTGAATTCAATAGCTGGTTCATATTGGATGTTAATACTTCTGCCTATGGTATAAGTTCACTGGCAGAGAGTAGAGTCAAGCGTTCTAGAATCTGTGTCGTTTCCATATGTCTTACTGGGACAGCTGAAAATGCTAAAGGGGAAACTTAGCAGTCATAATCTAAATTCTATACAGCTTAGCAAATAAGAAGTAACATTGCTCTATCAGACTACAGGCCAAACAAATCAAGAAAACAGTGTTGCTCTAAACGTAAAACTTTCAATCCTAGCCATAGTTTTGGCCATACTTAAAATAAGGACCTTAAGAAAAATTCATTTAGCTGTAGTTATTTCACAAAGAACAAAACATATCTCATTTAAGAAATCACATTAGTGACCCAAAGAGAAGGCCCTCAACCTGTGGAATCTGATGTATCTCTGGGTTGACAGCATCAAATTGAGTTGAATTATCTGACGACTAGCTGGTATTCCAAGAATTGCTTGTTGGAGGTGTGGGGAACCCCCCACGTGTGAAAAAATGAATCTCAGAACACCATTTATGGGCATACACCCAAAATGATTGAATGCAGAGGTATAAAGACATAAATGTACACTTGTGTTCTTAACAGGATTATTCAAAATAGCCAGAAGCTGGAAGCAAACCTGGTGTCCATCAACAGATGAAGTGACAAAAAAAAAGTGGTGTATACAGACTGTGGAATACCATTCACCCTTAGAAAGGAAAAAATTCTGACACATGCTATGACAAGGACGAACCTTGAGGACTTTAATGCTAAGTGAAATAAAGCCAGCCACAAAAGGAAAAATACTGTATGATTCCACTCATATACGGTACTTAGAGTACTCAAATTCATAGGAATAGAAAGGAGAATGGTGTTTCCCAAGAGCAAGAGGGAGGGACAACAGGGAGTTGTTGCTTAATGAGCACAGAGTTTCAGTGCAAGGTGAAAATGGTTCTGTGGATGGTTGGAGGTTATGGCTACACAATAATGTGAATGTACTGCATGTCACTGAACTGTACACTTAAAAATGGTTAAAATGGTCAATTTTAGGTTATGCATATTTTATGACCATTTAAAAAAATTAATTATTTTCAACAAATGAACAAACACTAGCTACATGCAATAGCATGGATGAATATCACAACCAAAATGCTGCATAAAAGAAATTATATTCAAAAGGCTATATATTTTTTAATTCCATTTATATAAAATCCAAAAAAGAAACAAAACCGAGGTCTGGCTTCCAGTAATGGTGGAGTGGCTTGTTGAACTAACACTCTCACAGATAACAATGATAAAATCTGCACAAAATATAATATGTCTATATATAGAATCATGTATTTATATGTAATACACATATAATAAATGTGTATATGTGTGTATGCATAAATATCTTCCAAAAGCAAGCAGAACTGAGAGGGAGTCTTCCCTTAAATGATGGGAATTGCACCAGGAGATATTTGCAAGCTTGAGTCTTTTGCCTCAAAGCATTCTAAAATCTGTACATGGCACAGACGGGAAAAACTACAGTCTTACTTGTAATGTTAGAGGATGTATTTTGGGGCTAACAAAGTAGCTGGAAAGTTAAGGGAGAAATTCTGGAAGGGAGGGAGACACAAAGAGGAAAATCTCAAAATATGTATGTAAGTCTCCCCCCCACACACACACCAAATTGGCAGATCTTTGAACAACACCCATGCAGGGTAGGCTCCAGAAGGCCTAGTGTAAAAACAGCAGTTGGAAGATGAGAGAAGTGAATGAGGATTTCAGCTATGCCCACTGTAAAGGAGAGAAGATTGGAGTTTCAGTCCAGCCAAGTTAACTCCCTGCTAGAAAAATAACAACACTCTTCAAAGGAATACAATAGAATCCAGAGTCTCTATAACTATCATTCATGGTTTCCAGTACACAGTTTAAAAAGTCATGAGATTTGAAGAGATGGGAAAATGTAATCCATATATGACCAAAAGCAGGGAGTAGAAACTCTCCCCAAGGTGTTGCAATTATCTGACAAGGATAAGAAAGCAGCTATTATAAAGATGATCAAGGTGGCATGAAAAATATTCTCATAATGAATGAACATATCTGGAAACTCAGCAGAGAAATGGAAATTACAAAAAAGAACCAAATAGGAAGATAAAAAAATGCTTTTGAGTTTACATGTACATTAGAAACAGTAAAAGAGGGCCGGCCCCGAGGCTTAGCGGTCAAGTATGCGTGCTCCACTGCTGGTGGCCCGGGGTTCGGATCCCGGACGCACACTGACGCACCGCTTCTCTTGCCATGCTGAGGCTGCATCCCACATACAGGAACTATAAGGATGTGCAGCTATGACATGGAACTATCTATTGGGGCTTTGGGGTGAAAAATAAATAAATTAATTAATTTAATTAAAAATAAAAAGGAACAGTAGAAGAAACATGTAGAGCAATAGAAATTATCCAGTCTGAACCAAAGAATGTAAAAATTTTGAAGAAAAATGAAGAGAGCCTTACTTGTGAGATGATTGAGTCCCCAGCAATGAGGGGAGAGACAGAAAAAATTAAATGAGGCAGAAAGGCAAATCAATAAGTAATAGCATACAACTTCCAAAATTTGGTAGAAAATCTAAAATTTTAGATCCAGGGAAGTCAGCAAACCCAGAAAATAAAATACAAAATAAAACCAGACCTGGGCACATGATAGTCAAGCTGCTAAAATCCAAAGATAAAAATAAAATCTTGAAAGCAGTCAGGAAAATACATATATAAAGGGGAAGACAATACATACAGGGAGAAATAATGTCAATGATGGATGATATATTATCAAAAACAAAAGAGACAAATCAACAACAAAATTACATCTTTCAAGTGTAGAAAGAAAACCCAAAGGTCAACACAGGATTCTATATTTAGCAGATCTCACTTTCAAAAAGGAGGCAGAAGCCACAATAGTATTCTGCACACCTATTAGGTGGCTGAAATAAAAAATAAAATTGCAAATATCAAGTGCTGGTGAGGACAAGGAGCAACTAGAACTGGGAATGCAACATGATAGTTGCATTCGGATAACGGTTTAGCAGGTTCTTATAAAGTTAAACATACACTTATTATATGACTCAGATATCCCACTCCTAGGGATTTACTCAAGCAAATTGAAACTAATGTTTAAACAGGAATCTTTGGGTGAATCTTCATAACCATGTTATTCATAATTGCCACAAGCTGGAAATAAATTAAATGTCCTTCATCAGGTGAATGGAGAAAGAAACTGTGGTGAATTGGGACATTAGAATACTACTTGGCAATAAAAAGGATAAACTCTTGATTCACACAACAACATGGATGAATCTTGGCTGCATTTCTCTAAGTGAAGGAAGCACAATTCAAAAGGCTGTACAGTATATGATTTCATTTGTATGACTTTCTAGAATAGTCAGCATTACAGACATGAAAAATGATCAGTGGTTGCCAAGGGATGGAATGGGGGAAGGGGTTGACTACACAAGGACTGTATGAGAGAATTTTGAGGGGTGAGAAAAACAGCTCTGTATGCTACTGTGGAGGTGGATATATGACCATAAAGTTGTCAAAACCCACAGAACTGTACACTACAAAGAGTGAATTTTACTCTGCAAATTTTAAAAATCAGGATGCTGGGGAACTCAGATGAAATGCAGTGACAAATGAATCTCACTGTATTACAAGCATGTGACATAGCCACACATAATGGGTGGGGATGAAAGGTCCTGACCTAAGTTACTTGGGAAGACAGTGTTTTGATGGGATACTGTAAAACTAAAGTACTGTACACAAACACTGTACTCTAGGTGGTAAATTTGTTTTTCATAAGGGTATGGATTAGCAATTCTGAAACTGGTTGACACATTAGTAAATATATTGTAGCTAACTGGAGTTAAGTTTCTCACTGTTGGTGAAAGAAGTTAAAAATAAACAAAAGGAGAATGCTAGAATAAACTCTGTGGTGTTGGATAGGAGTTGGAAGTATCAGTATGAAACCGTGTCTCTTCTAATATATCTATCCAGATAGATGAATAGATTGATATGTTGGTAGATTGATATATAGATGTGTATACCTGAGTTTATATTCATACATACGTTTCCAGGCTCTGCTGAGAGGGTCCAGAAGCAGTGACACTCTAGTATCAATGAGCACACTTAGCTCCCAGATCTTGGTTTCTAAATATCATTCTCCAATAAAAAGAACCAGGTTTCCTTGGAGAAATGGCTAATTCTAGGGCTGGAGATGGGAAATACAATATGAGCCTGGACCATCTTGTAGTGCCAGAAAGTAGAAAAGTGCTTTAAATAAAACACAGCAAATGATGAGATGTGTCAAAAGGAATCAATCTGAAAGATTTCTCAATGGCTCAAGCTGGAAAACTGTGAGCAACATAATAAATAATGGTAGCATTGGATTATTACACAGAGAATAAAATAAATATCCATGAGTCTATACTGACATAAAACAGATTAAATAAGAAAGGAAGAAAGAAACAGGAATAAAAAAGAATAAGAGAAAGAAAGGAAGAAGGACGGGAGAAGGAGGGAGGGAATCTTCCTCACAGAATTCCAAATAATAAATGTGGCTGGATAGCATGAAATAGAAAATCGCCACTAGAACACCACAGTAATAATTATTGTGGGTTAGGCTGACTGATGAATGCAAAAACTGTGGGTGAAACTTTAAAAAAAAAAAATTTGCAGAGCCTCAAATCATCTGCCTCAAACTACATAACGTTTTTCTGTTAATTACTTTAAAAACCTATGACTGTTGAAAGCAAAAATTATAACACTGTATTGTGGGATTTATAACATGGGATGATATAAAATTTATGACAACAATAGCACAAAGGACAGACAGAGGTAAATGGAACTGTTCTATAGCAAGTCTTCCATATTTTACATTGATTAAACTGGTGCACTATTAAGTCTAGGTAGGCTGTGATACGTTAAAGATGCATATTGTAATCTGGACCAACCACCAAAAATGCAAAGGTGTGTCACTTAAATGCTAATAAAGGAATTAAACAGTATACAAAAATGGTTTGTACAAAAATGTTTGCAGGAGATGACCTGCACGTCCCCAGGAGGAAGAAGAGCCCACTGCGGGGCATCCTCAGAGCAGAACGCCCTCAGCTGTGCCGAGGAGCAAACACTGACACACACATGTTGGGAGAGACTCATCAACCTCATGCTGAGGGAAGCAAGCTGGACAGAAAACAATACAAGTGGGATGATTTCAGCCAAGATGAACCTATGCTGAAAAAACCAGAACAGTGGTTGCCTCGGGGGAAGGAAAAAATTGCCTAGGAAGGAAGAGGAAGGGGTTTTCTGGGGGTGATGGAAATATCCTAGTCTTAAAGGTGTGAAGGTTATATGGGTATGTTTATTTGCCAAAAATGTAAGGTTGAGATTTGTGCCTTTCAGTGTGCGTACTTCTTACACCCCCACACACACAAAGGACTAAAAGAATAATAAAGTGAGGTGGGAATGGGATGGAGTGTGGAAGAAACAAAAATGCCAGATGATTAGTAGTTGTTGAAGCTGGGTGACAAGCCTACTATGCTGTTTTGTTTATTTTGTATATTGTTTAAATTGTTCTGTAATAAAACACTTGTATAAGAAGACAAACTCAATATATAGTGTTCGCTGGTAAGATGTCAGCTACCTTTGGGGAGGAAGGAGGGAGAAAGGGATTGTTGGGACCTGAGTGAAGCTGGTGTTAGTTCTTGGTCACACAAGTGTGTTCACTTTGTAATAATTCTTTGAGGTTTACATGGATGACTTCTGCATATATTTCTACACGCATGTTATACATCAATAAACATTTTAAATCTGGCATATTTGCAAAAAGATCCTAACTCAATATCTCAGGATAACAGCAGTGTTTTGTTTTAAAGTGGAACACGTTCACTCATGACATCATCAGATGGATTTTAATACTCCCAAGTATCTAGTAATGCCCTCACCCTTGAGTGGCCCCCCGGGTCGTTCCATTTTTGCTTCAATTTGGCAAGTGGTATGGCTTTGAGTTTTTATGATGGGTATGGACCCTTAAGGTGGGTGGGTTCCAAGGGGAGGATCTCTGCAGCGACCCTGATCACGGGGTCCAGAGGGAAGATCATGGCAGGCTGGATGGATGCAGGGGATGGTAGGACAGATGGCCTTGAAAAGGCAAATTCCAGGATCCCATGCACCCGGTATTTCCATTTTAGATATTGAATTTACATTTCAAATACTGGCCAGGGAGCGTCCACCAGGGCTGCAAGCATTCTCAGCAATAGCCAGGCTGGTGATCCCCACTCCTACCTGAGTACTGGCCTCAAAGGATGCAGCCCAACCACACAGCAAATACTCTGGGGGGTGGGCAAGGCATGTAGAGTTGGCATCGTACAGAGAAGAGGCGGGGTAGAAGGTGGGGTGTAGAAGCATAGGGGCGTGGGCCAGGGGTGGAGGGAGAGGTGGGAGTTGGGTCCCCTAGCTGTGCATGCTGAGTGCTTTTGTCTCTTAACCATTCCTGGCTGGGAGCTTGAAGGACTGCAGAACTACAACTCCCAAGTTGCTCTGGGCACGGGGCTGTGCCTAGCCCTGGGGGGAGGAGCAGGGCGGTGAAGGCTTGCCTGAGGGCCAAACAGCCATTGACTCAGGACTCTGGTCCTGCACCGGCTCCAACTGGACTGAGTACCAGAGGGATGTGACGGGACGAGAGGGACCAGGGAGTCTGGGTGTGGCAGTTGCATGGGCAGCCGCGGGCCTGCAGCGTGCAACTGCTTTTGTCCAAAATTGAAGCTGGACTCGTGCCTCTTCTCCACCGCCTCCCTCCTTTGCTTGATTCCTCCTCCCCCCTGTGTGCCTGTGGGTCTTTCCACAGCCTCTTACCTAGTCCAGGGCCAGGTGCTTCTCTAAACTGCTTATGGGAGCTGGTTTGACATCCCAGAAACTTTCCAGTTTGCCTGCTGCCCTCTGCCTTCTCCAGCCAAAGTGCCATCATTTCATCAGCTTTTGGGAGACATTCGCCCTTGTGGCCCCTCTTGAAAGCACAACTTAAGAGCTTTGTAGGGTGGTAACATTGGCTGTTGCTTGCCTTTTTTGCAGATGTGGAAGTTGAGGCATCTGTGAGGTTAATCACTGTTTTCCCCAGGATCCGCTAAGAGCAGAGGAGAACAAATCAATTCCCAGGCAAGTATCTAGTAGGCCATTTTCACCAACCCATTCCAGTGCAGAGGCCTCCTAAACAGCACCGTTAAGATGAGAATAGCTTAAGTATTTTGCTCTTTAGATTAATCACCTAATCTCAGCTCAGTCCTGAGTGGCCAGTCTCTCAGGGACAGGGCTGGCGACTCTGATCCCTCAGGAAGAGATTGGTGGTCCAGCTTTGGGAGAGGGATGTTCATGGTAGACAGCACCTGGGCAACATTTGAAACCCGTCAGCTTTAACATCTCTGCTTTGGATTCAGGCAAGGTTCCCGGATAAACATGCCTAGGGACAGTCAGATGTACCGTATTCTTTAAAAATTGATTACAGCAGTGAAAAGAACAGAACATTAGATATCCTGCTCATTTGCAAAAGATAAAATGCAAGCAAGACTTTCTTGTTAATTTTTTTCTGCTCATTCTCTTGGCTGTACTGTACGCTTGAATGCAGAAACAAAAAACTTGAATTGCCATATTCTCTTTTCCTGAGATTGGTAAATTAACTTAAAAGTCTTATTGAAACCTATGGAGGAATGATTAGCTGTTTTCCTGATTTATGTCATCCTTAAAAGTCTGGGCATTGAGCTAAATGAAAACAAGTCCTTGTTTATATTACACATCCCAATAGGTTACATTTCTGATTACTGAATGTGGAATATTATCAAAACAACTGGAAAACCTGATCATGGAAACTAGACCCTGTCACTTTGTCAAGAATTTGCCTCTTTATGAATTAATGACACATGAATTCTTTAACGTTTTTTTAAAGAAAGGATGAGAAACTCTGCAGTGTCTCTGAATGTGGCAAGATGGGGAATTATCATTAGACCACATCCTCGGGTTCTTCTCTCCTGTTCAACAGGCCCGGGTGATAGTCCGTGTTGTCAGGTGCAACGCCGCTCCCCCAGCCCCCAGTGTTCCATCCTACTCTGGCCTGTGACCTCTTCAGGGGGTTCTGATGACACTCGTCCACAAGTGTTGGAAGGAGACATTGTAACATGAGGATATTCCTTATCTTGAAACAAGGATTAATGGAGAGGAAAGTCTCTGGGTCTGTGTGCTCCAAAGAACTGCTGTTGGAGTGTGGCTTCAGTCACCACTGTGCTCCCAGCAGTCCCCACAATGGCTGCCTCAGACATTTGATCTTCTGGTGCAACCACAGAAGCTGTTGACAGAGCTGGGCGCTCGTCGTGGTGAAGTGTCTTCCATCAGATTTTGTGGCTCTGACCCTCCTCTGCTCACCCCCTTCCCATTCCTAACTGCTGCATTGATTGCTTTGTAGCTGTTTCCTAGGAGCCACTGTGTGTAACTGGATTTCACAGTGTCTTTAGGGACCCACCCTCACTACACGAGTCACTGTACAACAGCCACTTATCCTGGTGTAGCCCATGTTCATCCTCTAAAGTGGAGCTGTGAAGAACCCTGCTTACTCGGAGCTCCTTTCATTCTCATGCTGCTGGGGCTGCTTACGAAGCTGGGCATCTCGTCTTTGGTCTCATCACATTATTCTTTTCATCGATTATTCTGAAGTAGGATACGACTTTGTTAATAATGTGACACTGGCTGTCACAGGCACTTCTATGTATCTTCCCCAACAGCTCTGTGAAGTAGACCTGTGATCCCCATTTTACAGGGGGGACACTGAGACAGTTTCTTGGTGCATTTTGAGTCTCCACCTGGAGCTCCGCCTCTCAGGTGTGTGCACTTAGCAGGTGTTCCACTTTGTCCCTCTCTGCCAGCCGCCCCAAAGGCACACGGCCCATCCTGAGTCCATTGTCTGATTGTTGGCAGTCACCCTGCACAAACAGGCCCTGGGTGGGGAGTGGACTAGCAGGGCGTGGTTGTCCGGACTACCCTGGGCAGATTCTATGTTTATTGCGAGAGCTGGAGCAGTGGAAGATACTGACCGTCACTCGCCTGGAAGGTTTCTTACGGAGAAATACTCCACTGACTTTCTGCAGGTGTCGTGTCTTCTTTGTCTTCCTTGCTCCTCTGGGCTTTCTCCTACAGCCCATGCTGTGCAGTAACATAGAGAACAGAGACTGGTGAACATCATACTGTTGCCCTGCACCAAACGGTCACATCACTCATTTTTCTAATTATGAAAGAATTACATACTTTGTAAAAAAAGTCAAATTATACAGATCTATGTAGAGTAAAGTGAAACCTTCCCCTTCCATCCCCTTCCCTGCAAACTCACTCCCCTACTCAGAAGGAAGTATTGTTAAGAGGTTGCAGCTTATTCTTCTGGACATTTCCAATGAATTTATAAATACACATAAAGTTTTTTTAACATAAATTACATAACTACATCGTTTTTCAACTTGCTGTTTCCCAAACCATATATCATAGATGTCTCTCCTTATCAGTATACGTCACTCTAACTTAGCTGTTTAGAAGTTTTGGAGCTACTCCAAAGAACAGGAATACCACGATCTGTTTATTTCTTCTTTGATAGAGATGGGGTTATTTCCAGTTTCACTATTATACATAATGCTGCAGTAAGATCCTTGTATGGAATTTATTACACTGCTACTCAACTGCTCAATTTGCTTTGTTCCCTTTTAGTCAGAGACTATGATATATTTGTAACAATTTTATGGGAATTATTTTATAGGGAAATTAATTTTATCTCTGAATAAAGACATTTATGGGGAAACTTGACTTCAAGGTCAACCATCTCAGTATTCTGGAGAAAAATCATGAAACTTAGAAGGTATTATGCTTGCTGCATCACATTCTAACAAGTCAGATTAACAATTTAAAGTTGCATGTTTGAGCTGGCCCGGTGGCGCAAGCGGTTAATTGCGCGGGCTCCGTTGCGGCGGCCCGGGGTTCGCGGAGGCCCGAGGTTTGCAGGTTCGGATCCCGGGCACTCACCGACGCACTGCTTGTCAAGACATGCTGTGGCGGCATCCCATATAAAGTGGAGGAAGATGGGCATGGATGTTAGCCCACGGCTAGTCTTCCTCAGCAAAAAGAGGAGGATTGTCATATGTTAGCTCAGGGCAGATCTTCCTCACAAAACAAAAATAAAACAAAATAAATAAAGTTGAATGTTTGTATAGCATCTACAGTCTTTGTTCAGAAGAAGGATGACTTTATCTTGTCTTGAAAACTTCTGACTCCACGGGCTCTCAGTTGGGCTTCAGAGAGGATAAGATGTTGGTGTTGTATCTGTTTCTCTTCAGCTGTAGGCTGCATCATCTAAAGATCATAGAATTGAACATGGTCCAATCGATATATACGATTTGGGTCAAAAATTCAAAGTAATGAACCCAAGATAAGAATCTATAACTTTGGATCTTAATGAAGAATTTCCTTTGATATCCTCAAGTCTCTGTGATTACTAGTAAAAACTCACCTATGGATGAAGAGATGTGGTTCTGCTGGCAATGTCTGGCTTGAACATCCATAGTTAAGGCTGCCACATCCCTAGGTAGATTAGACTTGACCTCTCTACGACCTCTGCCCTTGTTCCTTGACCTGGGAAAAATAAGAATTAAAAAAAACTGTTGTTACTAGCACTGAATGCTAGAAATGCCCATTAAAGAGTGAGTTTGATTTGGTAAACCAAAGGGAGTACATGCAGAACAAAGTCTTTAATATCTATGAAATTTCAAAAAGTTCTAATTTTTTTAAATGTAACTTTATTTTTGCAACAATGCAAAATGTATATATACGAATGAAATATCCCTCTGTTCATTTCTTAAGTTGTTTCCATTGATTTGATGGATTTATCCTCTAATCAGGATTCCAAGTGTGAAAGAACATCTTGGTCTTGCAAAGAAAAGAAGCCATTGATATTTGATTTTCTTTTAGCTCGGCATCCTACAGGTTTGAGGAATAAATTATCATGTAATGATACAATGATTCTGAAAGCTAATTGTTAATTAGAGGGGTGTACGGGATGATTGAATGGTGGTTCATCCCCACGGTCAGGGGTATTGTACACATGGATATGTAAACACGATTTAGGAGGCTGCTTCAGCCCTGTGACATCCCAGAGAAACACAGTGCAGGAGGATATAGGGGCATAGCCGTCTGCCTCGATCTCCTGGGTTACATGCAGATCCAGAGGTCTTGACAGTGGCTTCAGAGCAGCTAACTTTTGTCTATTTCTCCCCTTCCTTCTCTCCAGCTTATCTCAAACAGTCCTGACTATCATGTTTTAAAGTAAGACCAATTATAGTTATTTACATGAGCTTCTTGTTCATTATTGCAGAGTAATAATCAGGGATACCATTAAATATCATTTAATCTACCTAATTAAATTTGTTGTACCTTTTAATTGATTAGAACACTAAAGTTAGTTCAGAGTTTGATATTCACCAAGTGTGTTAATCTGCTTACAACTGCCATGTGCCTCACTCCTCTTAGAAGTGTATCTTTGGCCCATCACAAGATTTTAATGACTCAAATCACCATAAATTAAGATAATGCACTGTCTTTTTGATGACCGGGAGGCACATGGGTCCATTTTGGAAATATGCCCATCTGTCTTTTCTCCCCATGGGAAGTTTCTGGTCACTAGGTCTCCAGGTGGCTTGCACAAGCCCTAGGTCTGTAATAGCTTGGTGCCTCTCCTTCTACTTGGGGTAAAAATAAAAGAGATTAGAGAGACTTATTAAAGTTTTGGTTGCATGAAGTCTTCTATGAAGACCATCCATGCATATTGTTCTGGATAGCTCTCTGTTCCTAAGACTACTAGTTATTTTAAGGGCTTGTCGGGAACTGTGAAAGGTTTGATGTTTTACCTTACGTGCAAACCAATTAGTTAGCCTACAATGGTCTTAAAGATGCTGGCAAAAGTCAGGAGTCCCATGCCTCAGAGACAAAGGACTTAATGACACAACAATAGCAGTGGCCAGAGTATCAGCATTTGCACCGGTTCACTAAATCTCACTTCCTACAGGGTGATACACAGTGGGCCAGGTGACATGCAGAGGGTTGCAAGATCTCAGAGCCTAAGGAATTCAAATCTTTGATAACGGGCAGGATGTCTGCTAACCTTTGCCCTGGGGGGTGTTATTTTTATTATACTGGACAGTAAGCAAGCCTGCCCTTTGCTCCAGAGGAGGCCACTATTTCTATCTTCCAAGGCTGACAGCTCTACACACATCCTTGAAAAGATAGCCTGGTTTTACTGGCTTTCAAAGATAAACTTGAATGAGACTTGATCATCATTCAGTTCTTCTGTTTACTTTATTGGGATTGTCCAAATATGCTCTTTTCTCTATAAAGTTCACTAACTTTATTCATACATAAGAGATGCTTTTCTTTTTATTTATTAAGTTGAAATTTTCTTATTAGAGAAAATGATGAAACTATTATGGGTTAGATGTGAAAGTATGTTTTTCCAGGAAAAATGTGAGAGTAGATCGGTGCTCGCAGAACTTTGCCAAAAGGAGCTGATAGCAACTTAAATGATTTTAATTTGAATACTGTTTTATACAACTTTCTTCCATTTACTTCATCCTCTCTGCTTCCTGTAATTCCCATATGAGAATGGGGCAGTTTCAGGGATTCACTGAATTCATATACAGTATTCAAATGGTTTTGTCTGTTGTGTTTTTTTAATTGAGATAAAGTTGACATACAACATTAAATTAGTTTCAGCGGGATGACATAATGATTCAATGTTTGTATATATGTTGAAATGATGACCACAATAAGTCCAGTTAACATCTGTCCCCATATAGAGTTACAAATTTTTTCTCTTGTGATGAGGATATGGCATATTTCAAGGTGCAGAAGAATCAACGATTATGTCATACTTTTCCATATACAGCTTGATGAATTTGGACATAAGCATACACCCTTGAGACTGTCACCACCATCAAGGCTACAAACATATCCATCATCTCCCAAAGTTTTCTCTCACCTCCTTTATTACTATTATTCTCTGGTAAGAACTCTTAATATCTACTCTATTAGCAAATGTAGCTAATATGTATGCATGTAGCGCATGCAATACAGTCTTGTTAGCTGTAGGCACTATGCCTTATCCTAGATTTCCAGAACTTATTTATCTTGATAACTGAATCTTTGTATCTTTGAACATTAGCTCCCCATTTCTCCATCTCCCCAGCCCCTGGCAACCACCATTCTAACCTCTGCTTGTGTGAGTTTGACTATTCTAGATTCCACAAATAAGGAAATATTTGCCTTTCTCTGTCTGCCTTATTTCACTTAGCACAATGTCTTCTAGGTGCATTCATGTTGTCAAAAATAGCAGCAATTTCTTCTTTTTTCAATGTTGACGAATATTCTATTTCTTTATCCATTCATCCATCAGTGACGTTTAGGTTACTTCCACATCTTGGCTATTGCGAATTTGCTGCAATGAACATTAGAGGGCAGGTATCTCTTTGAGACCCTGATTTCAATTCCTGTGGCTGTATACCAGAAGTGGGATTGCTGGATCATAGGCTAGTTTTCATTTTTGGAGGAAATTCCATACTGTTTTCCATAATGGCTGTATTAGTTTACATTCCGACGAGGTTTCCTTTTCTCCACATCCTCACCAACATTTGTCATCTTTAGTTATTTTGATAATCGCCATCATAACAGGTGTGAAATGATAGTTCATTGTGGTTTTGATTTGCATTCCCTGATTTGTGATGCTGAACACCGTTTCATACACCTGTTGGCCACCTGTATGTCTTCACTGGAAAAATTTTACTCTGGTGCATTGACCATTTTTTAAATTGATTTGTCTTTTTGTTTTTGAGCCAAACAAAAAAAGAGAACAAAATTTCCAGGCATTATGGGTGCTTTCCTGTTGATGCAGATGGCTTTGTATTTACAGTGGTACAAAAAGATCATGTTTCGTGCTTTTTCTTCAGCTTGTCATAAGACCAGCAGTAGCTGTGGCATGGCAGATAATCGAGATCTTCTGGGTTTGAAGGTTTGCAAAATAAATGAGTGGTAAGGAATTTTTTATTTTTCCAAGGAAATTATTGTGATCATAGTCCATGGAATCTAGGATTGATAGGTGTAGGAGAAAATTAAGGTGAGAATCGTTGATCTGGCATTACTACTGATATTGAGGGACAGCTATCTACTGTATGACTGTTTGAATAAAAATATTAAAGATCAGGAATTTGTGGTGAGTGAATATGTTTTCTGAATTATTTACTTTTGAACATAACCATTTGGATTATGTGAACATCTGGGATATGGGAGTAAGTTGCTAACAGGGGGTGGTTGATAACGTCACTATTGATTTAATCTCTATGAACACCAAGTGGTCAATGGATTAAGCAAATGAGTAGACAGAAAACACAGAAATGGTAAGATTTGGGATTTAGTAAAGGACTGGGGACTGACTGTCCTGAGAGGGAGTGCCAGGACTTGTGGGGTTGATAGTGACAAGGAAAAGAAGAGAATAGAATTACACTCAAAAAAGGAGGGCGTGTTAACGGGATGGAGGGGGAAATGATCTGGAGGAGCCTTGAGTTTGACCTTGAGCTTTCTGTTCTTGATGCAAATCTGCCTGATGACATCCCAGGACACAGGTCAGATCTATCCCCAGAGGATAGAGGGAGGGTGGAAGTACAAAACAGCCAGGATAATTGTCCTAAAAAGGCAGGCCTCCTTTATCATTTGGCCCAGTTTCATGATTTGTTTTTATAGGGTAAGAGGAAAAGAAGGATGATAAGTCACGTCTTCACAGGAGAAGCAGCGTAACTGTGGGAACCAGTCCAAACCAAAGCCTGGTTTAAGCATTTCCATTCTTTTGAGGATGTCCAGTGACATATTCAAGAGGCCTGTTACTAGAATCCCATCCCATCCTGGCAATGACTGGTGTCTGAGGGGACAACTTGGACCAGCCCCACCAGATCTGCTGGCCCGAGAGACCGCAAGGACTCCAGGCCTGGAGCAGCGCAGGACAACTCGTAAGTCCTTTCAATCTTGCCAAAACGTTGCAAAAACTTGCACCTAGTCACACAGGTGAATCCCTGCCAGGTGTGCTCGCAGATGGTCTGCATTCCAGGTCCCATGCCCACTCCTGCTGGAATTCAGATTTGGCAGAGATGATTCCAGGAACTGATCTGTGCATTCCACAGCTCCACTGTGGAGGTATCAGGAAGGAGGAAAGGGCAGTGAAGAGCACAGGAGCGAGACTGGTGATAGCACTGATGGCGGAAAGACTTGCTAGTGAGGCAGAGAAAGTGAGGGTCTAAGAAGGCCGTCCTGACAGCAGATGAAATGGAACAGGCACCTCAGTGAGGTCTCTTGGCAGCATCCCTAATGTTTCCTTGCTTTGAGCTCTTGAAACTTTAAAATATATCGATACTTTTCTTTTATTAAACTCTGCTTCGAGACATAGAAAATATAGACAACAGTTTCTTTCTGAGGTGAGAGGTTGAGTTTCAGGTGAGGAGAGAAAGATCTTCCTTTTTCATGCTGTTCTCTCATTTTCCTTTACTATGTATGTTATTTATTTGTACTTTAATGTCAGCAGCGAATTATCAACGTCACGGGGTGATTCAGTTTTTCCCCTCACAATCACAGTAAAACCTACTAAAAGTGGATTCTTATTTTTGTATAATATTCCAATAGATTCCAAAATATTATTTCAAACGCACTTTTATGTCTATGTTCTCAAATTAGATATTTACTTCTAGGTCTCCATTTTTCTGTTCTCTGTTGCATGCCAATTCAGAGTTGCATCTAAGGAAATACCAGATTTCCCTCAGTTTTTTAGATCCATATGTGTTGGAAATTTGATTCATGGAAATGGACATGGCAGTTGGGGGATCGTGCTATTAACAAAAGAAATCTTTTCAGCATCAGTAATGCTGAAAGAAACCACTGCTTGTTGGGATTTAATTGTTTATTTGAGGGATCAAGCTTTCACTGTTGGTACTTCTCTTTCTCTTTGGAGGGAAAATACAGCCTTCCCAGTCTTTCCATTACCAAATCACATTCCCTGGTGGCTGTGCCATGTCAGGAAGGGCTTGGGATGACGGGAACCAAGATTCATCTTCAGCTTCTGGTTGTCCTGAGAAGGCTTCCCTGGCAGAGTGCAGCCTGTGTGTCTGGGTGAAACTTGCAGCCATCAGAAAGAAGGGGACAATTCACAAGTGCGAAGCGATTCATCTGTCCCTTGTCTTACAGGGTGTTCCCAAGTGATGAGGTTCAAAATGCCACTTGGTATCCCTTTGAAAGCTCCTAGTCATGGGGTGGGTTCTCTGTGCGAGGTCAGAGCAGTGTCTGTTCACCACCAGATAGGAAGCATTTTAGTATTTTAATTGGTAAGTCTGTGTTCATGCATGTCCATAGACCATCAGTTCAGTGGCATTCCCTGCTGGAGCCCCCCACACCCCTATCATGCTTCATCTTTCAAAGCTTCAAACAGTGTTCACACCCCAGCAGGTGGTGGTAATGTAACCACAGCACAGGACTGGGGACAAGAACACAACCACCGAAGGGCGACACAGTTTAAGGGCTTGGGCCCAATTGCCCCATTTGGACGAGTTAGTAACACCAACACTTAGTGTGTAAACTGGAGGATTGTCCAAGATCATGGACCTCAGAATGACACGGGCTCAGAAGTCACCTTGGACAGCAAGGGACAGTGTGAGGTCACTCACTGGCTAGGATTATAGTCGCTTCTACTGGCAAAGTGGAGCTCACCGGGGATCCATCAGGACAAACGAGGCAGGAGGCTTGGGGCCTTCTGGGGAATGTCTGCCCTAAAGGGAATTGCATAAGGAAGGCAGGGGTGCTGAGAATCCTAGTTGACAGGGAGCAGTCATGTTTATGGAACGAGGCCCAGCAGTAGCCTTAAAAGCTGCATCACAAATCTTTCCACCTGGATACAAAACAAGCAGGAAAAGGAATTCAGAGTCTTGGACAAGGATCACAGCAGGATTCAAATCCAGGTCAGGGGTGAACAGGGAGCCCCTAGAGGGGCCTCAGGAGCTAGATCCTGCCTGCCTTTAGTCCATTTGCTAATGAGCTTCCTTGGGCCTTGTCCTCTCCAAGTGCACGTTTTGATCATTTTACATTGTTTTCCCCACTTAGAACTGATGCAATTCCAGAGATTGAACTAGAAAACTACAAGTTCCTAAAATTTAGTCAAAAGAAATCTCAACAAGAGAAACACAAAACGTTCCCTGTTCCTCAAGAATGTAGAAAGGCAGCCCCTGCCTGTGGCACGACATGGTCCTGATAGTGCTGTTTTAAAGACACCCACATTTCAGTGGTTGTTGCTCTGCCTGTGAAAGTACCTTCAACCTTAAAAGCCCAAGAGAACGGGCGGGGGGCCATGTCTGCTCCTGGAGGAGTTGAATGATACTGAAATGAACTGGTCTTCAGAATTAGGGGGACTTGGGGGTTTTCCCACTAGCCAGCGAAGGGCTGGCCCTTCTCCCTTCTCCCACATACAATAAGCTGATGACCCGGAAGAGTTCTTGATTCAAGGAGAAATGTGAGATTCAGTGTCTCACTTACATGCCTACAGAAAGCGACAGAACCACACCACAACTCCCAGACTGTAAAGGGAACAGGACTTTAATATAATATTCAAATATGGCATTTATTGTTTACAACAAATAACTACTGCCCCTCCACAATGTGTGAATTGGTCCTGGGGTAGAGACATCGGGGAGCTGGGGTGGGGTCGTCCCCTCTCTCTTGGGTTTAAGGGGACCTCAGAGATCAGCTTACAATGCTCCCCTTCCCGTCAGGAGGGAGGAGCTGGCCCAGTGCATCCCGAGCCTCCCAGATGTGTCCCCGTTGCTGAGGATGGGGCTGTGAACGGCCACTGGTACGGGGGTTGGTGTTGGGGCCTGGGGACTGAGTAGAAGAGTCGGGTTATCCTGGGGGGCCTCCCTCAGAATTGTGGCCCCCACCATGTCCCCACTGCACTGAGTGCTCCAGGCTCTGTGCTCAGTGCTGTCAGCAACCAGTACCCCATTTGTCCCTGACACGCAAGAGATCATTTAGTATCACCTATTTCACAGAGGAGGAAATGGAGTCTCAGGAAGCTGAAGAGAGTCACCCCAGTCACAGGACTGCTCAGTAGTGGAGCTGGGATCCCAGTGCCAGTTGTCCCACTCCCTAAGGGCACGTTTAGCCCGAAGTATTACTGAACCAATAGGAGTCAGTCACCACAGGCCAGACAATCACTCACCCCTGACCTTGATGATGGCAGGTTCTTCTTGTCCTTGAGTATTCTGCTGGCCAACTAGGTCTGGGTGTCCAGCTGGCAGGACAGGCTGTAGCTCCAGGACAGAGAGGCACCTGTGAGTCTAACAGGAGCCGCATCTCAGGTGTCCCCCCACTGCCTGCCCAGCAGCTGGAGTCTGGGTGTCCCAGAGGTCGCCATGCAATAAGGCTTGGGGCTGAGTGGGGGGCCACGGAGACAGGCATTGTGGACTGGTCAACAGGGAGAGTCCACCCCTGCCCTCACCCAACTCCTGCCCGGCCTCACCTATCACTCTCGTTGAGCAGCTCCTTGTCCTGGAACCAGGCCCCAAATCGCTCCTCAGGCTCTTGGTTGTAATTCTTTGTGGCCACCTGGAGCAGCAGGATCTCCCTCATGACTGGCTATTCCTGAGACCAGAGGGAAAGAGAGGCTGCAGATAGGGCCTGAGTGGGGGATGCTGCATGGACCTTATTGGGGGTGAGGAGTGGGGCAGGCAACCAGTCCTGGGAACTGTCCTTCCCTCCAGTTCCATCCAGGCTCTACCTGTTCTCAGAATGGGAATAATCAGCCCCTCCTCCAGGAAATTTTCCTTGATGCCATCCTCCCCTCAACCCACCGCCAATAGGATGGGTCTCCCACTTCTCTGTTATCAAACTCTTCTACTCAATGTAAGATACAGGGGGTGGAGCCAGGGACTGTTCTGCCCAGAGGGTCTCTGAATTCCTCCTCCTTCCCCTCCCCTGAAGGGGGTGCGGCAGCTGTTCACTTCAGTCCTCTTCTCAGGTTGATCTCGTTCTCCTGGAAGGCAGACAGCCAGAGTCCATCAGACAGAGCCCTCTAGTCTGACTAGACCCCCTAGGACCACACCTTCTCAAGTTGCACTACTGCTAGGTTCCCAGAGGTGGCTGGGCATGCAGAGAAAACAGGACTTGGACCTAGGCCTGGCTCTGAGCTCCAGAGAAGGAGGACATGGGGGAGAGGCTAAGGGACCTGGCAGAATAACCCTCTCTGATGACAGACTTGGAGGCTGAGGCCTCAGGCAGAGGGGACTGCTCAGCCACTTATGTGCTGCCTTGACTTGGAGGGGCCCGAATCCTCTCTCCCTCCACGGGCAGCATGGGAGGGAGAGGCTGAGTCCAGCTCAGATAAAACCTCACGCAGCTGTGCCGTCAGGCAGCTCTGAGCTTCCCCAGCCTGGGGAACCGGAATGGGTGTCTCAGGTGGAACCTCTGTTCACTCATCCCTAAGATGTGCCTGATGCCCTAGCTCCCAGAGGCGGCTGTGAGGCTCTCAGGAGAGATGTGTCAAGTGCTGAGAGTTCAGAGCTCAGTTCGGGGGCTCCCGCAGCCCAAGGCTCAGGATCCTCCCTGCCTGGTCCTCAGGTGCACCCACCTCGAGATTATCACCCATCAGCAGGTGCAGCATCAGCAGGTGACCAAGGAAAGTGCCAATATAGGGGATGACACTCTGTGACATCAGAGTGTGGATGGGATGAGCCCTTGCTCTCAAGTCGGGCCCCTGCAGACCCTCCCCTGAAAAGGCCTCACCCTCAGCCTCCTGGCCCACCCCAGGGTTCCCACGGGGAGCAGCCTAGGACCCTTAGCAGCCTCCCCTCAATTCCTCCTCCCTTCACACCCCAAGAACACCACACTCCTCCTCCTCACCTCCCAGGGCAGGATTCTGGAAAATCACAGGGTATGCGGTCCCTAGCCCTCCCCACAACAACCCATCCTGCACCAGATCTCCCAGGCCCTCCTCCTGGTCACTTCTACTGGGGGATTCAGGCACTGTGGCAGCAAGAGGAAGGGCCATCCTCTCTTGATTTGAGGCCTCCAGCTGGGAGGGCAGAGCCCCTCCCCCACAGGCACACTCACCTGCTGCTGCTGCTGTTTCTCCTGCACTCTATGGGGGCTGATCTGCGGGGGGGTAAACGTGGCAGGGCCCTCCTGTCAGGGTCGAGGAGAGTGTCAGTAAGGCCATAGTCCCCTCACCCCATTTCTCTCCAGCACCACTGTCCTCTGACCTTGGACATCTGACTCCAGGCAACTGGTACCAATAGCACTCCATCCTCCAAGATGTTGTAATTCTAGAACAAGCCCAGCTCCAACTCTCACTCTCGATGTGAGCTTGGGCTTTGGGCCAGGCCTCCTCGAGCCTGTTTCCTCATCTGGAAGGTGTGAGAACTCCAGCTACCTCACAGGTTCTCCTGAGGACTCAGTGTCACATGACATTGTTCTCGCCCTCATCCTTCCAGGTGGAGCAGGCAGAAAGCTCCCACATTCCTTTCCTCCCTCTTACCTCATCACCACCCTGTGTGGCCTGCAACTGAGGCTCAACTGGGGGAGGACTGGCCCCCAAGTTCACTCTCAGCTTTTAGGGTTCAGTTTGGACTGAGAGCCTGAGTTTCTTTCTGTCTGTTGGCCTGGGCAATCTCGTGCTTCTCTCCTATCTAGGCGTCCACGTTGGGCAGCCCAAAAACACTGGTATTTGATTCCTCAGTTACAGGGATTCGACAGAGTGAGAGAGAGAGATGGAACATGAAAGAGGGAGTAAGAGGAAGTGAGAGACTTTTTTAGTTAAAACTTAGACAAGACATCCCATCACTTTGGCTGTTATTATGTTAAGAAACCAGTTACTAACTACTTAGTGGTTCCACGGGGATGGCTGTACCATGGGTGGGGCTTACTGGGTACCACTGTGAAGGCTGCTCACCTCATAGGCCAAGACGAGACACTTGGGTCTCATTCTCCATTAAACAGGAAACAATTGAATGGTTTTATGCCGCAGGATGGCAGTATGTAAATTTCCATTAGTTTCAACCCCCTCATGATGTTGACCTGAAAATGAGGCCAAGTTGGAAGCGACTGTTCCAATATCACATTGCTAGAACCCAGGCCTGTTTTGAGTGGTGTTCTGTGCTACCTGTCACCCCTTCTTGTTATTCTTCCATCTTTAAGTTTGTGCCTTAGGTGCATGTGACACCAGCTCACAGAGGTAAGAGATATTATGTCATATACACCGCCTGACATCCCTAGGAAGTAGATTCTAGCCTGATCCCCATGGTGCAGGTTTAGAGACTGGGGAGGACCTGAGAGGTACAGGGACTTTCTCGGGATGAAGAACTGGTAAGAAAAAGGAGGTCTGCATTCATCTCTGTCTCCTCAAAGCTAGGACCCGACTTAGGTTTCCAGGGAGCTGTGGCTAGGGCTGTGTAGGCTCCTTGTGTACAGCTCAGGAGATGACATGGGGGAGGAGGGTTAGCAGCCAGGGCACAGGGGGCAGCTCTGGATAAGTCTGATTGAGGGAAGGGGCCTAGGTAAAGGAGTCTTGAAAAAAGACTTCACTTCCTTGGTCATAGACCTCAAAAGATCTTAGAACTCTGGTAACCAGGCACCCACAGCCCCCCATCCAGCTCACTTGACTGGAGACAGTCAACAGGAAAAAATATTTTGTTGTTGTATCCCAACTTTTGGAGGATCTAGGCACAAAAAAACCCAGAAAGAGAAACTTTTTGGTCGTTGCCGACGTTGGCTCAGCCCTCATCCCCGACGCCTCTGGGCGTCTGGCAGGAGGCAGTGAAGGGTAACACGGGGCAGCCCAGGATAGGCTAGTGCAGGCCAGGACACAACTGTGATCCCACCTGATCAGCCCCACACCCCTGGTCCCTCATCTTGTGTGTGTGTGTGTCTGTATGTGTTTGTGTGGAGGGGAGAAGGCAGGGTATGAGGGGCAGACCATTCCTGGGCAGGAGCTGGTTGTTAGGTGTCGGAAGCATGGTGGGCCTGTCATGTTCATAGCCCAGGTCATGGCTGGCAGCATGAGAATGTGAGCTCCTCTACTCTTATGTTACTGAGGCATAGAGGTTTCATCTCTTTTCCTGCCTGACCACAGTTCTTTGCAGGGATGTCCCTCTGTGCCTGAACTGAGGAGCAGACTTTCTCTTGGGGGATGACCCCAGTGGCAGTGTGCAGGCAGCCCCTGATTCCTTCAGGC
Organism: Diceros bicornis minor; assembly: GCF_020826845.1. Classification (NCBI taxonomy): domain Eukaryota; kingdom Metazoa; phylum Chordata; class Mammalia; order Perissodactyla; family Rhinocerotidae; genus Diceros; species Diceros bicornis. Next base: position 778,044 of record NW_026691076.1, read on the forward strand.
CCAGCTCCGGAGCAGTCTTTGCAGAACTCCAGTAAGAAGGTCATCGAGGAGCTGCCCAATGGTTTCAATTTCACCAACTCACTAGGCAAGGGGAAGGTGCCTGAGGCCACAAACACCATCCAGTGCTGCTCTGAGATGAGAACAGGAACAGAGGGTCTCCACACTCAGGACCTTGAGATGACCAGGTTGACCAGAACTAGGGAGTGACCAGACTGGGGCTGTCCCTTTTTCAAGCTAAAGGAGATGTACACGCAGGTAACTTTGCCTGTTTCGGAGCTGAGCTGCCATGACCCTCTTACCCTTGCCCAGTGTGAGCTTCTGGAGGCCACTGAGGCAGAGGCAGAGGGTAAGGGGGACTGCAGGCTGGATATTCCTGGAAGGGAAGTGGGATCTTTCCTGTGTTTAGAAGGACACATGGAAAGTCAGCTATGTGGGTGAATCTTTCTCTTTATCCCACTGTAGCGCCAGCTGCAGAGCTCCAGCCAGTGGCAGAAGCAGAGCAGTGGGCAGTGGTGGAGGTAGAGCTGGCTCCAGCTCCGTTCACAACACCGCTACTAGTGCTGAGGCCAGCGTCCCCTCCATCAGCAGTGTTGGAGCTGGAGCAAGGGCCGACATCGGCTCCAGGAGGAGTGAGTGCTGCTGAGCTGGAGTCACCTGCACCATCATTTTTAGTGGGAAGTCCATCTCCATCTGTGGCTGTTAAGGAGCGTGAGAAGAAGCCCAACCTCACGGCCTTCTCTCCTAAGCTGGTGGTGGAGCAGTTGACCGTGATAGATGTGGTGAACAGCTGGGATCTCAGGGCGGGGTGGAGCAGGCCGTCTCTCTGCCATTGTTGCCCCAGACCTGATCCAAACTCCCATGATCTGGGCCCAAATCCCAGCTCCACCCCTTACCAACCATATGACCTGGGCAACTTCTGGAACCCCCAAGCCTTTGCTGTCCACCTGCAGACCGTAGAGGTGGACACTAACAGGACCTGCTGCACAGAGTGGCTGTGCCGGCTCCATGAGGTAGAAGAGATGGAAAGCTTGGCAGGGCTTGGCCCATCAGTGGTGGAGGGGAACTCACTGTGTGCAGCCAGGTCTACGGTGGCCCAGCCGTCTCCTCAGTAGGCTCAACAGCCTCAGGACTTGACACCTGAAGTGTGCTTCACTACAAGGGAGACAGACAAGGCCAGTGGTTGTAGCTGCCACGGAGGAATGTGCATCAGAATGGAGAGTGGGACCAGAGCAGAGATCAGGGTGGTGGCAGATGCCCCCTTGGCATGAGCAGAGTTGAGCCACCGTCTGGAGCTTGGAGTTAGCCAGGACGGGCTGGATGCAAATGCCCCTCTCCCTTCCCTGCCGGGATTGGGTCCTGGGACATCCTGTGTTGGGTACCCTCGGTGGACAGAGAAGAAAACCTAGGGACTCTCACAAGGCTCAGGCCACATCCTGAGCTTCCTGAGCTCTAGCTCTAAACTGTGACAACTGTGTGGGACTTTAGTGGCTGTGGACACAGAGGTGGCCTGTGGCAGGGCTGGATGACACTCCCCCTGTCCCCCAGGAGCTCTTCTGGAAGGTGGTGCCCTCTCAGTGCCTGGGATCCACCTGGCACAAGAAGAATAAGCCTGGCAGTGAGCACTAGACACCCACCATCCAGGCCACCATCGACCAGTTCAGAAGGGTGGCCAGCCTCGTCATCACCACCTGCCTCGGGGATGCGAGCATGACAGCCCAGGACAGGGCGAGGGTGGTAGAGCACTGGGTCCAGGTGGCCCAGGTGTGCCGTGGGAGGCCCAGTAGAGCCCCTCTCTGGAGACTTGGGAACTGCCTCTCCACCTTTATCAGCTCCCAGGATTGAAGTGTGTGGTCTAAGCTCCTGCAAGTCCCTAGGCCTTTCCTGCCAGGGGCCCCGCTGACCTTGACTCCAGGTCCCAGTGGGAGGATGCTCACTTCCTACCTGGCTCCTTCCCTGGGTTGAGCTAAACTCCTCCTCCTTGTGAGTGTTACTTTCTGGGTCCTAAATGTCTTTCTGGGGCTCCCTGAGCATCTGTCTCATCCAGGAGGGGAGATGTAAATAGAAGGAGACTGAAGCTAGAGCAAGCGGGGCTCCAGTGCCCAACCTCACACCTCATTCTCTTCCCTTCCCCAGGAGTGCGACATCTGGAAGAACTTCTCCTCACCCCGCACTTTCATCTCTGCTCTGCAGAAAACCTCCACAAGCCACCTGAAGAACACACGGGGGTAAGTTTCCCTGTGGGTAGGCCTCTCTGCATAGGAGGACCAGGATGGATGGGGGATCTCCTTATGTCTGCCATTGGCGCCTCAGTCAACCAGGAACTCCTGGGAGGCAGCAAATGCTGGGGACAGGGCCTGGGAGTGGGTAGTTGGTGTCTAAGTCTCCTGGTGTCCTTGTGAACCAGTTCTGCTTCAGGACTCGGTTTCCCTAAATGTCAGCTATTGGGTTGAGCCACATTGGAGATTTCCAAGTGTTTATAGCAACAGAACTCTATGGCCAGTTGAAACTCATAGTGGTCAAAACAGAGCTGCTCTGTAGAGCTGGGGAGTGGAGACCCCAGTGACCAACAGGAGAGCCCCCTCCCAGTCCCATGAGACCTTAGTGCTCAGAGGAGCCCAGTGAGAACACTCCTCCAGGCAGGTTGAATCTCTTGGGTTGTCAAAGAAAAGGGATTTGCACTCAGACCCCTCACATTATCCCTAAATTTATCCTTTCCTCTTTCCCCTCCCCTCGGGTAAAGCTCTGAAAAACTTAAGGAGCTCTATAGCCAAGATGAGTCCTTGAGCAGAGAACTGATGACCAAGATAGAGTGGAGGCTGCGGGTCTGGAAAGAGAGGAGGGGGGAGAGGGGCAAGGGTACTGGGCAGGTTGTGGTTTTGATAGTTTCTCACTTGAACTTTCTCTGAAACATTCCAGTCTATCTTGTCCAGGTTAACAAGCAGAGGGATCTGTTCAGCTCATGGGAAGCAGGGTGCCATTTTTGGGCAGGAGGCCCTGGCCATGGGACACAGTGGTGTTGGTTGGGCTGTTCCAGGAAGAGTTGCTGAGCTGGTGCCATCAGCAGGTCTCTGGCTTCCATGCACGTCCATCCTGCTGGATGTAGCTTCTTCCAAGCTGTTGCGGTGGGTTTAGCCCTCAGCCTAAACCTGTCCTCAGGAAGCCAGGCCCCTGCTGCTCCTTCTGTCTTCACCATGTCTCCAAGGGGAGGACACCCTGCCTGTCCCAGGGACATGCATGGCAGAGGATTCCCATGGTCCAGGTGGACAAACAGGCTACTCATCCTTGGGCCTGAAAGGCTGGATCAGAGACAGATGTGTGTGCTTTCGGGCCCCCCCCCCCGACCCCTAGAGCAGTCACTCGAGTCAACCACAAGAGTCTCATCTGAGTGCCTGGTTGGCAATGACATATGCCCCCAGGGGCTTATGAGAAGCGTCTAGGCAACTCATGGATTCTTAGTGGATCCTGCTGAAAGGACGTTAGGAGCTTCACGTAAATGAGGAAGCAAAGCATCCTGTCACCACCTTCCCTGTGGATCAGAGGTGGCATATTGAGAGTTCAGTTCCTGAGTGGATAAAGAAAGAGTTCAGGGCAGGGGAATGTCCTGAGGGGTTCCTTGGGGAGGAGAAGGCTTTGGCATGGCCTCTGACCCAGCCTGGGGGCCAGACACTCCACGAGACTGGGGCAGGCAGGAGCCATGCAACCAGACTCCCAAGACACATCGTCCTCTCCACTGCTCGGCCCAGGACCAAGCTTTGAGAGCTCAGAGGACAGGACTGTTGTCAGTGGTGGGGCTGCGGGTTAGGTGAGGATGTGGGAACAGGGCATCTGGCTGGGAGGGGCAAGCGGCCTCTCCTCTTTGGTCCCCTGAGCAACTCACTGTCCCTGTTTGGGCCTCTGTCTCCTCATCTGGGAAGGGAGGGATGGTGATTGTGTGGTGCAGGCCTCACAGGGTGGTGATGAGTTAAGAGGGTGGACAGGACTGTGGGAGCTTTCTGCCTGCTCCACCTGGAGGGGTGAGGGCGAGCACAATGATGACAGTCATGTGACACTGAATCCTCAGGAGTACTTGTGAGGTAGCTGGAGTTCTCACACCTTCCATATGAGCAAACAGGCTCAGGGAGGCCAGACAGAAAGCCCAAGCTCACACACAGAGTGAGAGTTGGAGCTGGGCTTGTTCTAGAATCACAACACCTTGGATGATGTATTGGCATTGGTACCAGTTGACTCGAGTCAGATGTCCAGGTTCGGAGGCCAGTGGTGCTAGAGAGAAATGGCGTGAGGGTAGTATGGCTCGTTGACACTCTCCTCGATCCTGGCAGGAGGGACCCTCCACGTTTGCCCCCCCCGGCAGATCAGCCCCCATAGAGTGCAGGAGAAACAGCAGCAGCAGCAGGTGAGTGTGCCTGTGGGGGAGGGGCTCTGCCCTCCCAGCTGGAGGCCTCAAATCAAGAGAGGATGGCCCTTCCTCTTGCTGCCACAGTGCCTGAATCCCCCAGTAGAAGTGACCAGGAGGAGAGCCTGGGAGATCTGGTGCAGGATGGGTTGTTGTGGGGAGGACCAGGGACCGCGTACCCTGTGATTTTCCAGAAGCCTGCCCTGGGAGGTGAGGAGGAGGAGTGTGGTGTTCTTGGGGTGTGAAGGGAGGAGGAATTGAGGGGAGGCTGCTAAGGGTCCTAGGCTGCTCCCAGTGCGAACTCTGGTGTGGGCCAGGAGGCTGAGAGTGAGGACTTTTCAGGGGAGGGTTTGCAGGGGGCCGGCTTGGGAGCAAAGCTTCATCCCACCCACACTCTGATGTCACAGAGTGTCATCCCCTATATTGGCACTTTCCTTGGTCACCTGCTGATGCTGCACCTGCTGATGGGTGATAATCTCGAGGTGGGTGCACCTGAGGACCAGGCATTGAGGCCCAGGATCCTGAGCATTGGGATGTGGGAGCCCCCGAACTGTGCTCTGAGCTCTCAGCACTTGGCACATCTCTCCTGAGAGCCTCACAGCCGCCTCCGGGAGCTGGGGCATCAGGCACATCTTAGGGATGAGTGAACAGAGGTTCCACCTGAGACACCCATTCCGGTTCCCCAGGCTGGGGAAGCTCAGAGCTGCCTGACGGCACAGCTGCGTGAGGTTTTATCTGAGCTGGACTCAGCCTCTCCCTCCCATGCTGCCCGTGGAGGGAGAGAGGATTCGGGCCCCTCCAAGTCAAGGCAGCACATAAGTGGCTGAGCAGTCCCCTCTGCCTGAGGCCTCAGCCTCCAAGTCTGTCATCAGAGAGGGTTATGCTGCCAGGTCCCTCAGCCTCTCCCCCATGTCCTCCTTCTCTGGAGCTCAGAGCCAGGCCTAGGTCCAAGTCCTGTTTTCTCTGCATGCCCGGCCCCCTCTGGGGACCTGGCAGTAGTGCAACATGAGAAGGTGTAGGCATAGGGGGCTATTCAGGCTAGGGGGCTCTGTCTGATGGACTCTGGCTGTCTGCCTTCCAGGAGAATGAGATCAACCTGAGAAGAGGACTGAAGTGAACAGCTGCCCCACCCTCTTCAGGAGAGGGGAAGGAGGAGGAATTCAGAGACCCTCTGGGCAGAACAGTCCCTGGCTCCACCCCCTGTATCTTACATTGAGTAGAAGAGTTTGATAACAAAGAAGTGGGAGACCCATCCAGTTGGCAGGTGGGTTGAGGGGAGGATGGCATCAATGAAAAAATCCTGGAGGAGGCACTGCTTATTCCCATTCTGAGAATAGGTAAAACCTGGTAGGAACTGGAGGGAAGGACAGTTCCCAGGACTGGTCCCTGCCCCACCCCTGACACCCGACAAGGCCCATGCAGCATCCCTCACCCAGGCCCTAACTGCAGCCTCTCCTTCCCTCTGGTCCCAGGAATAGCCAGTCATGAGGGAGATCCTGCTGCTCCAGGTGGCCACAAAGTATTACAACCTAGAGCCTGAGGAGCGATTTGGGGCCTGGTTCCAGGACATGGAGCTGCTCAACGAGAGTGATAGGTGAGGCCGGGCAGGAGTTGGGTGAGGGCAGGGGTGGACTCTCCCTGTTGGCCAGTCCAGAGATCCTGTCTCCGTGGCCCCCCACTCAGCCCCAGGCCTTGTTGCATGGCGACCTCTGGGACACTCAGACTCCAGCTGCTGGGCAGGCAGTGAGGGGACACTTGAGGTGTGGTTTCTCTTAGGTTCACAGGAGCCTCTCTGTCCTGGAGCTACAGCCTGTCCTGCCAGCTGAACCCCCAGACCTAGTTGGCCAGCAGAATACTCAAGGCCAAGAAGAACCCGCCATCATCAAGGTAAGGGGTGAGTGAGTGTCTGGGCCGGGGTGACTGACTCCTATGGGTTCAGTTAGGCTTCGAGCTAAGCATGGCCTTGGGTAGTCGAACAGCTGGCAATGGGATCCCAACTCCACTACTGAGCAGTCCTGTGATTGGGGTGACTCTCTTCAGCTTCCTGAGACTCCATTTCCCCCTCTGTGAAATAGGTGATACTAAATGATCGCTCGCGTGGCAGGGACAAATGGGGTACTGGTGGCTGACAGCACTGAGCACAGGGTCAGGAGCACCCAGTGCAGTGGGGACAGGGTGGGGGCCATGATTCTTCCAGGCCACCAAGATAACCCGACTCTTCTACTCGGTCCCCAGGCCCCAACACCAACCCCCGTACCAGTGGCCGATCACAGCCCCATCCTCAGCAGCGGGGACACAGCTGGGATGCTTGGGATGCACTGGGCCAGCTCCTCCCTCCTGAGGGGAAGGGGAGCATTGTAAGCTGATTCCTGCGACCCCTGATGCCCAAGAGAGAGGGGACACACCCACCTCAGCTCCCTGACATCTCTACCCCAGCAACTATTCACCAAATGGGGAGGCACAGAAGTTATTTGTTGTAAACAATAAATGCCATATTTGAATATTGTATTAAAGTCCTGTTCCCTTTACAGTCTGGGAGTTGTGATGTGGTTCTGTAGCTTTCTGTAGGCATGTAAGTGAGACACTGAATCTCACATTTCTCCTTGAATCACGAACTCTTCCGGGTCATCAGCTTATTGTTGGTGGGAGAAGGGAGAAAGGCCAGCCCCTACCCTGGCTAGTGGGGACACCCCCAAATTCCCCTAATTCCGAAGACCAGTTCATTTCAGTATCATTCAACTCCTCCAGGAGCAGACGTTTCACCCCGCCCTTTCTCTTGGGATTTAAATGTTGAAGGTACTTTCACAGGCAGAGCAACAACCACTGAAATGTGGGTGTCTTTAAAACAGCACTACCCAGGACCATGTCGTGCCACAGGCAGGGGCTGCCTTTCTACATTCTTGAGGAACAGGGAACATTTTCTGCTTCTCTTGTTGAGATTTCTTTTGACTAAATTTTAGGAACTTGTAGTTTTCTAGTTCAATCTCTGGAATTGCATCAGCTCTAAGTGGGGAAAACAATGTAAAAAGATCAAAACGTGCACTTGGAGAGGACAAGGCCCAAGGAAGCTCATTTGCAAATGGACTAAAGGCAGGAAGGACCTCGCTCCTGAGGCCCCTCTAGGGGCTCCCTGTTCACCCCTGACCTGGATTTGAATCCTGCTGTGATCCTTGTCCAAGACTCTGAATTCCTTTTCCTGCTTGTTTTGTATCCAGGCGGAAAGATTTGTGATGCAGCTTTTAAGGCTACTGCTGGGCCTCGTTCCATAAACATGACTGCTCCCTGTGAACTAGGATTTTCAGCACCCCTGCCTTCCTTAAGCCATTCCCTTTAGGGCAGAAATTCCCTAGAAGGTCCCAAGCCTCCTCTCTGGCTTGGCCAGAGGATCCCCGGTGAGCTCTACTTTGACAGTATAAGGGACCATAATCCTGGCCAGTGAGTGACCCCACACTGTCCCTTGCTGTCCAAGGTGACATCTGAGCCCGTGTCGTTCTTAAGTCCATGATCTTGGACAATCCTCCAGTTTACACACTAAGTGTTGGTGTTACCAACTCGTCCAAATGGGGCAATTGGGCCCGAGCCCTTAAACTATGTCACCCCTGGGTGGTTGTTTTTTTTCCCCCAATCCTGTGCTGTGGTTACATTACCACAACCTCCTGGGTGTGAAGACTGTTTGGAGCTTTGAAAGATGAGGTATGACAGGGGTGTTGGGGCTCCAGCAGAGAATGCCACTGAACTGGTGGTCCATGAACGTGCATGAACACAGCCTTACCAATTAAAATACTGAAATGCTTTCCATCTGGTGGTGAACAGACACTGCTCTGAGCTCACACAGAGAACCCACCCCATGACTATGAGATTTCAAATGGTTACCAAGTGGCATTTTGAACCTCATCACTTGGGAACACCCTGTAAGACAAGGGACAGATGAATCGCTTGGCACTTGTGAGGTATCCCCTCCTTTCTGATGGCTGCAAGTGTCACCCAGACACACAGGCTACACTCTGCCAGGGAAGCCTTGTCAGAACAGCCAGAAGTTGAGGATGAACCCTGGTTCCCGTCATCTCAAGACCTTCCTGACATGGCACAGCCACCCAGGAAAGTGATTTGGTAATGGAAATACTGGGAAGGCCGTACTTTCCCTCCAAAGAGAAAGAGAAGTGACAACAGTGAATGCTTGATCCCTCAAATAGACAATTAAATCCCAACAAGCAGTGGTTTATTTCAGCATTACTGATGCTGAAAAGTTCTCTTTCGATAATAGCACGATCCCCTAACTGCCATGTCCATTTCCATGAATCACGTTTCCAACACATATGGATCTAAAAAACTGTGGAATATCTGGTATTTCCTTAGATGCAACTCTGAATTGGCATGCAACAGAGAACAGAAAAATGGAGACCTAGAAGTAAATATCTAATTTGAGAACATAGACACAAAAGTGATTTGAAATAATATTTTGGAGTCTATTGGAATATTACACAAAAAGAATAATCCACTTTATGTAGGTTTTACTGTGACTGTGATGGGAAAAGCTGAATCATCCCGTGACGTTGATAACTGGCTGCTGACTTTAAAGTACAAATAAATATTGTAAATAGTAAAGGAAAATGAGAAAATAGCATGAAAAAGGAAGATCTTTCTCTCCTCACCTGAAACTCAACCTCTCACCTCAGAAAGAAACCGCTATCTATATTTTCTATGTCACGCAAGAGAGTTTAATAAAAGAAAAGTATTGGTATATTTTAAAAGTTCAAGAGCTCAAAGCAAGGAACATTAGGGATGCAGCCATGAGACCTCACTGAGGTGCCTGCTCCATTTCATCTGCTGTCAGGACGGCCTTCTTGGCCCCTCACTTTCTCTGCCTCACTAGCAAGTCTGTCCGCCATCAGTGCTATCACCAGTATCGCTCCTGTGCTCTTCACTGCCCTTTCCTCCTTCCTGATACCTTCCTCAGTCGTCAGAAATTGTTGGCAGTCGAGCTGTGGAATGCCCATATCAGCTCCTGGAATCATCTCTGCCAAATCGGAAGGCCAGCAGGAGTGCTCAAGGGACCTGGAATGCAGACCACCTGCGAGCACACCTGGCAGGGATTCACCTGTGTGACTAGGTGCAAGTTTTTGCAATGCTTTGGCCAGATTGAAAGGACTTACAAGTTGTCCTGCACTGTTGCAGGCCTGGAGTCCTTGCGGTCTCTCGGCCCAGCAGATTTGGTGCGGCTGGTCCAAGGAATCCTCCCAGAAACCCGTCATTGCCAGGATGTGATGGGATTCTAGTCACCGTCCTCTTGAATATGTCACTGGACATCCTCAAAGGGATGGAGATGTTTAAACCAGGCTTTGGTTTGGACTGGTTTTCACAGTTATGCTGCTTCCTCTGCGAACACGTGACTGTCATCCTTCTTATCATCCTTCTTTTCCTCTTATCCTACAAAAACCAATCATGAAAGTGGGTCAAATGATAAAAGAAGCCTGCCTTTTTAGGACAATTATCCTGGCTGTTTTGTACTTCCACCCCCCCTCTATCCTCTGGGGATAGATCTGACCTGTGTCCTGGGATGTCATCAGGCAGATTTGCATCAAGAACAGAAAGCTCAAGGTCAAAATTCAAGGCTACTCCAGATCATTTCTCCCCCTCCATCCTGTTAACATCCTCTCCTTGTTTGAGTGTGATTCTATTCTCTTCTTGTCCTTGTCACTCTCAACTGCACAAGTCCTGGCACTCCCACTCAAGACAGTCAGTCCCCAGTCCTTACTAAAACCCAAATCTCACCATTTCTGTGTTTTCTGTCTACTCATTTGCTTAATCCATTGACCATATGGTGTTCATAGAGGTTAAATCAATAGTGATATTATCAACCACCCCCTGTTAACGACTTCCTCCAATCTCCCAGATGTTCACATTATCCTAGTGGTTATGTTCAAAAGTAAATAATTCAGAAAACATATTCACCCACCACAAATTCCTGATCTCTAATATTTTTATTCAAACACTCATACAGTAGATACCTGTCCCTCAAGATCAGAAGTAATGCCAGATCACCAATCCTCACCTTAATTTCCTCCTACACCTATCTAATCTTGGATTCCATGGACTACGATCACAATAATTTCCTTGGAAATATAAAAAATTCCTTACCACTCATTTATTTTGTAAACCTCCAAACCCAGAAGATCCCGATTATCTGCCATGCCGCAGCTACTGCTGGTCTTATAACAAGCTGAAGAAAAAGCATGAAACATGACCTTTTGGTACCACTGTAAACACAAAACCGTCTGCATCAACTGGGAAGCACTCATAACGCCTGGAAATTTTGTTCTCCTTTTTTGCTGTTGGCTCAATAACAAAAAGACAAATCAATTTAAAATATGGGCAAGAGACCACAATAGACTTTTTCCAATGAAGACATACAAGTGGCCAATAGGTGTATGAAAAGGTGTTTGGCATCGTTAATCATCAGGGAATGCAAATCAAAACCGCAATGATGTATCACTTCACACTTGTTAAGATGGCGATTATCAAAAAAACTAAAGATGACAAATATTGGTGAAGATGTGGAGAAAAGGAACCCTTGTGGGAATGTAAACTAGTACAGCCATTATGGAAAACAGTATGGAGGTTCCTCCAAAAAAGAAAACTAGCATATGATCCAGCAATCCTACTTCTGGTGTATACCCACAGGAATTAAAATCAAGGTCTCAAAGAGATACCTGTACTCTAATGTTCATTGCAGCTAATTCACAATAGCGAAGATATGGAAGTAACCTAAACGTCATTGATGGATGAATGGATAAAGAAATGGAATATTTGTCAACCTTGAAAAAAGAAGGAATTCCTGCCATTTTTGACAACACGAGGGACCTAGAAGATATTATGCTAAGTGAAATAAGGCAGACAGAGAAAAGCAAATACTTATATGTGGAATGTAAAATTGTCAAACTCATACAAGCAGAGGTTAGAATGGTGGTTGCCAGGGGCTGGAGGGATGGGGAAATGGGGAGCTGATTATCAAAGGATACAAAGTTTCAGTTATCAAGATAAATGAGTTCTGGACATGTAGGATATGGCGTAGTGCCTTCAGCTAACAAAACTCTATTGCATACGTCACATTTGCTACTTGAGTAGATACTAAGAGTTCTTACCACAGAATGATAGTAATAAAGGAGGTGAGAGAAAACTTTGGAAAGTGATGATATGTTTGTGGTCTTGATGGTGATGACAGTCTCAAGGGTGTATACTTATGTCCAAATTCATCAAGCTGTATATAGAAAAGTATGACACCATCGTTGATTATTCTGCACCTTGAAATATGCCATGTCCTCATGACAAGAGAAAAATATTTGTAACTATGTATAGATGGATGTTAACTGGACTTATTGTGGTGATCATTTCAATATATACTCAAACATTGAATCATTACGTTGTACCCATGAAAGTGATATAATGTTGTATGTCAACTTTACCTCAATAAAAAAAACCACAACAGACAAAACCATTTGAATATTGTAAATGAGTTCAGTGAATCCCTGAAAGTGCCCCATTCCCATATGCGAGTTAAAGGAAGCAGAGAGGATGAAGTAAATGGAAGAAAGTTGTATAAAACAGTACTCAAATTAAAATCTTTTAAGTTGCTATCAGCTCCTTGTGGCAAAGTTCTGTGCGCACTAATCTTCTTTCACATTTTTCCTGGAAATCATACTTTCAGATCCAACCCATAACAGTTTCATCATTTGCTCTAATAAGACAATTTCAACTTAATAAATAAAACCAACAGCATCCCTTATGTATGAATAAAGTTAATGAACTTTACAGAGAAAAGATCATATTTGCACAATCTCAATAAAGGAAACAGAAGAATTGAATGATGATCAAGTCTCATTCAAGCTTATCTTTGAAAGTCAGTAAGACCAGGTTATCTTTTCAAGGATGTGTGTAGAGCTGTCAGCCTTGGAAGATAGAAATAGTGACCTCCTCTGGAACAAAGGGCAGGCTTGCTTACTGCCCAGTATAATAAAAATAACAACCACCCAGGGCAAAGGTTAGCAGACATCCTGCCCGTTATCAAAGATTTGAGTTCCTTAGGCTCTGAGATCTTGCAACACTCTGCATGTCACCTGGCCCACTGTGTATCACCCTGTAGGAAGTGAGATTTAGTGAGCCGGTGCAGATGATGATACTCTGGCCACTGCTATTGCTGTGTCATTGAGTCCTTTGTCTCTGACCCATGGGTCTCGTGTCTTTTGTCAGCATCTGCTAAACCATTGTAGGCTAACTTATTAGCTTGCAGGTAAGGTAAAATATCAGACCTTTCACAGTTCCTGACAAGCCCTTAAAATAACTAGTAGTCTTAGGAACAGAGAGCTATCCAGAACAATATGCATGGATGGTCTTCATAGAAGACTTCATGCAACCAAAACTTTAATAAGTCTCTCTAATCTCTTTTATTTCTACCACAAGTAGAAGGAGAGGCACCAAGCTATTACAGACCTAGGGCTTGTGCAAGCCACCTGGAGACCTAGTGACCAGAAACTTCCCATGGGGAGCAAAGACAGATGGGCATATTTCCAAAATGGACCCATATGCCTCCCTATCATCCAAAAGACAGTACATTATCTTAATTTATGATGATTTGAGCCATTAAAATCTTGTGATGGGCCAAAGATACACTTCTAAGAGGAATGAGGCACATAGCAGTTGTAAGCAGATTAACACGATTGGTAAATATCAAACGCCGAACTAAACGCAGGGTTCTAATCAATTATAAGGTACAACAAATTTAATAAGGTCAATTAAATGATATATAATGGTATCCTTGATTATTACTCTGCAATAATGAACAAGAAACTCATGTAGATAACTACAATTGGTCTTACTTTAAAATATGGTAGTCAGGACTGTTTGAGATAAACTGGAGCTAAGGAAGGGGAGAAATAGATAAAAGTTAGCTGCTCTGAAGCCACTGTCAAGACCCCTGGATCTACATGTAACCCAGGAGATCGAGGCAGATGGCTGTGTACCTAGATCCTCCTGCACTGTGGTTCTTAGGGATCTCACGGAGCTGAAGCAGCTTCCTGAATCGTGTTTACACGTCCATGTGTACAATACCCCTGACCATGGGGATGAACCACCATTCAATCATCCCTTACACCCCCCTAATTAAGAATTAGATTTCAAAATCATTGTATCATTACGTGATCATTTATTCCTCAAACCTGTGGGAAGCCGAGCTAAAAGAAAATTAAATTTCAATGGTTTCTTTTCTTTGAAGGACCAAGATGTTCTTTCACACTTGGAATCCGGGTTCGAAGATAAATCCATCAAATCAATGGAAACAACTTAAGAAATCGACAGAGGGATACTTCATTCATATATACACAGTTCGCACTGTGGCAAAACTAGAGTTATATTTTTAAAATTAGAATTTTTTGAAATTTTATAATTATTAAAGACTTTGTTCTGCTTATACTCCCTTTGGTTTACCAAACCAAACTCACTCTTTAATGGTCGTTTCTGGCATTGAGTGCTAATAACTGCAACTTTTTTAAATTCTTATTTTTCCCAGCTCAAAGACCAAGGGCAGAGGTCATCAAGAGGTCAAGTCTAATCTGCCTACAGATGTGGCAGGATCAACTATGGATGTTCAAGCCAGACATTGCCAGCAGAACCACATCTCTTCACCCATAGATGAGTTTTTACAAGTAATGACAGGGACTTAAGGATATCAAAGGAAATTCTTTATTAAGAACCAAAGTTATAGATTCCTATCTTGGGTTCATTACTTTGAATTTTTGAACCAAATCATATACATCGATTGGACCATGTTCAATTCTATGATCTTTAGAAGACGCAGCCTATAGCTGAAGAGAAATAAATACAACAACAATATCTTACACTCTCTGAAGCACAACTGAGAGCCCCTGGAGTCAGAAGTTTTCAAGACAAGAAAAAGTCATCCTTCATTTGAACAGAAAGAGTAGAGGCTATTCAAAGATTCAACTTTAAATTGTTAACATGACTTGTTAGAATGTGATGGAGCAACCATAATACCTTCTAAGTTTCATGATTTTTCTCCAGAATACTGAGATGGATGACCTTGAAGTGCAGCTTCCCCATACATGTCTTTATTCAGTGATAAAATTAATTTCCCTATAAAATAATTACCATAAAATTGTTACAAATATATCATAGTCTCTGACTAAAAGGAAACAAAGCAAATCGAGCAGTTGAAAGCAGTGTAATAAATTCCACACAAGGATCTTATAGCAGCATTATGTATAATAGTGAAACTGGATGTAATCCCTTTGCTATCAAAGAAGATATAAACAGATCATGGTATGCCTATTCTTTGGAATACCTCTAAAACTTCTAAAAAGGTAAGTTAGAATGATGTGCACTGATAAGGAGAGAGGTCTATGATATAAGGTTTGGGAAACAACAAATTGAAAAACGATGTAGTTATGTAATTTATGTTTAAAAAAAACTTTCTGTATTTACAAATTCATAGGAAATTTCCAGAAGAATAAGTCACAACCTCTTAACAATAGTTCCTTCTGAGTAGAAGAGTGAGTTTTCAGGGAAGGGGATGAAAGGGGAATGTTTCACTTTACTCTACATAGATCAGTGCAATTTGACTTTTTTTACAGTGTGTACTTGTTTCATAATTAGAAAAATGAGTGATGTGACCATTTGGTGCAGGGCAACAGTATGATGTTCACCAGTCTCTGTTCTCTATGTTACTGCACAGCATGGACTGTAGCAGAAAGCCCAGAGGAGCAATGAAGACAAAGAAGACATGACACCTGCAAAAAGTCAGTGGAGTATTTCTCCATAAGAAACCTTCCAGGTGAGTGACTGTCAGTATCTTCCACTGCTCCAGCTCTCGCCATGAACCTAGAATCTGCCCAGGGTAAGCCGGAGGACCATGCCCGCTAGTCCACTCCCTGCCCGGAGCCTGTTTGTGCAGGGTGACTGCCATCAAGCAGACAATGGACTCAGGATGGAGCGTGTGCCTTTGGGGAGGCTGGCAGAGAGGCATAAAGTGGAACACCAGCTAAGTGCACACACCTGAGAGGCGGAGCTCCAGGTGGAGACACAAAATGTACCAAGAAACTGTGAAGTGAAGGAAGCTACTCCATCTCTCTGAGCTTCATTGTCCCCCCTGTAATGTGTGGATCACAGGTCTACTTCACAGAGCTGTTGGGGAAGATACATAAAAGTGCCTGTGACAGCCAGTGTCCACATTATTAACAAAGTCATATCCGACTTCAAAATAATCGATGAAAAGAATAATGTTAATGAGACCAAAGACGGGATGCTCAACTTCGTAAGCAACCCCAGCAGCATGAGAATGAGAAGAGCTCCAAGAAAGCAGGGTTCTTCACAGCTCCACTGGAGACGATGAACACGGGCTACACCAGGATAAGTCGTTGTTGTACAGTGACTCGTGTAGTGAGAGTGGGTCCCTAAAGACACTGTGAAATCCAGTTACACACAGTGGCTCCTAGGAAACAACTACAAAGCAAACAATGCAGCAGTTTGGAATGGGAAGGGGGTGAGCAGAGGAGGGTCAGAGCCACAAAATCTGACGGAAGACACTGAACCACGAGCGCTCAGCTCTGTCAACAGCTTCTGTGGTTGCACCAGGAGATCAAACTTCTGAGACAGCCATTGTGGGGACTGCTGGGAGCATAATGGTCACTGCAGCCACACCCCAACAGCAGTTGCATCGGAGCACACAGACCCCGAGACTTTCCTCTCCATTAATCTTTGTTTCAAGATGATGAATATCCTCATGTTACAATGTCTCCTTTCAACCCTTGTGGAGGAGTGTCATCAGAACCCCCTGAAGAGGTCACAGGCCAGAGTAGGGTGGAACACTGGGGGCTGGGGGGTGGCGTTGCACCTGACAACACAGACTATCACCCGGGTCTATTGAACATGAGAGAAGAACCCGAGGATGTGGTCCAACGAGAATTCCCTGTCTTGCCACATTCAGAGATACTGCAGAGTTTCTCATCCATTCTTTAAAAAAATGTTAAAGAATTCGTGTCATTAATTCACAGCGAGGCAAATTCTTCACATAGTGACAGGGTCCAGTTTCCATGACCAGCTTATTCAGTTGTTTTGATAATACCCCACATTCAGGAATTGGAAATGTAACCTATTCGGATGTGTAATATAAACAAGGACTTTTTTTCATGGAGATCAACACCCAAAGTTTTAGGGAGGACATAAATCGTGAAAGCTGCTAACCATTCCTCCACAGGTTTCAATAAGACTTTTAAGTTAATTTACCAATCTCAGGAAAAGATAACTTTTCAATTTAAATTTTTTTTATGCATTCAAGCGTACAATACAGCCAAGAGAATGAGCATTAAAAAATTAACAAGAAGGTCTTGCTTGCATTTCATCTTTTGCAAATAATCAGCATATTTTATGCTCTGTTCCTTTCACTGCTGTAATCAATTTTTAAAGAATACATTACATCTGACTATCCCTGGGCATGTTTATCCTGGAACCTTGCCGGAATCCAAAGCAGAGATGTTAAAGCTGACGGGTTTCAAATGCTGCCCAGGTGTTGTCTACCATGAACATGCCTCTCCCAAAGCCGGACCACCGGTCTCTTCCTGAGGGATCAGAGTCATCACTTATGTCCCTGAGAGACTGGCCACTCAGGCCTGAGCTGAGATTAGGTGATCAATCTGAAGGGCAAAATGCTTAAGCTATTCTCATCCTAACGATGCTGTTTTGGAGGCCTCTGCACTGGAATAGGTTAGTGAAAACGGCCTACTAGATACTTGCCTGGGAATTGTGTTGTTCTCCTCTGCCCTTAGCAGATCCTGGGGAAACCAATGATTAACCTCACGGATGCTTTAACTTCCACATCTGTGAAAAAGGCAAGCAACAGCCAATGTTACCACTTTGCAAAACTCCAAAGTTGTGCATCCAAGAGGGACCACAAGGGTGAATTTCTCCCAAAAGCTGATGAAATGATGGCACTTTGGCTGGAGAAGGCAGAGGGCAGCAGGCAAAGTGGAAAGTTTCTGGAATGTCTAACCAGTTCCCATAAGCAGTTTAGAGAAACACCTGGCCCTGGATTAGGTAGGAGGCTGTGGAAGGACCCACAGGTACACAGGGGGGAGGAGGAATCAAGCAAAGAAGGGAGGCGGTGGGGAAGAGGCGCCAGTTTGGGCTTCAATTTTGGACAAAAGCAGTTGCACGCTGCAGGCCCGCGGCTTCCCATGCAGCCGCCACACCCTCCTAACTCCCTGGTACCTTTCGTCTCGTCACATCCCTCTGGGAATCAGTCCACATGGAGCGGGTGCAGGACCTGAGTCCTGAGTCAATGGTTTGGCCCTCGGCCAAGCTCACACCGCCCTGCTCCTCCCCCCAGGGCCAGGCACCGCCCTGTGCCCAGAGCATCCTGGGCGTTCTAGTCCTGCAGCCCTACAGGTTGCCAGCTGGGAGCGGTTAAGAGAGAAAAGCTCCCAGCATGCACAGCTCGTGGCCCCAACTCTTGCCTTGTCCTTCGGCCCCTGGGCCCCACCCCTCTGCTTCTCCATCCCACCCTCTTCCCCACCTGTTCTGTATACCACGCCCAATCTCCATGACCTGCCCACCCCCCCAGAGTATGCGCAGTGTGGTTGGGCTGCATCCCTTGAGGCCGGGACTCAGGTAGGGGTGGGGCTCACCAGCCTGGCTATTGCTGAGGTTGCCTGCAGCCCTGGTGGAAGCCCCCTGGCCAGTATTTGAAATGTAAATTCAATATCTAAAATGGAAATATCGGGTGCCTGGGATCCTGGAATTTGCCTTTTCAATGCCACCTGTCCTACCATCCCCCCTATCTCTCCAAGCTGCCATGATCCTCCCTCTGGAACCCGTGGTCAGGGTCGCTGCAGAGATCCTCCCTTTGGACCCAATCTGCCTGAAGGGCCCATACCTTGGTCAGGAGTCTTAGAAGGACTGCCCTGAGCCATGTCATAAAAAGGAGAAAACATCACATTGGACAGCCCCAATACCTGCATTATACAGACAGGAAACTCAGGTGCACTGGTAAGTGACCCCTAAGCCACTTCAGGGGAACACATGCATGCCCCTATTTCCACGCTGCACATAGGCTGGTTCACTGGACTTTCTTATCCGAGTGTGGACCTCTTGGCCTCGTTAACATAGGCAACAACACCGAAACTTCCCATTGGTCCTTCCCACAGTGTTAGGCAAGTTTGTGCAGGAAGGTAATATGCAATTTCTGCTCTAGTATAGGGCTGGCTCCTTGGGAACTAGTTTTAATATTCCTGTTTAAATATACCCGCAGAATCACAAAATAATTAAGCAAAATAATTTGGTGCTGTGGAGGGTTATGGTGATAATTCTCTGAAGTCGTTTTTCCATTTAGCTTTTCTGATTGACTCCAAATACTACAGCACCACACGCTTCTTAGACTGGTGGATGCACAGCTCCACTTCTTTCCAGGGAGAACGCACAACAGCAGAATATCCGTGGCCTGACTTTCTGGGGCACCAGTATTACTACAAGATTTGGAAGAAGCAAAGTTAGGTCATTTCCAAGGTAAGGAATTAAAAACTTAACACTAAGATGAGGTGGGAAAGTCATATGCCATTAATAATTGTCAGTAATCTGTGCCTGAAATGTCAGACTTTCTCGGAGAAAGAACTCTGAGACCCTATTTCCCATTGTTTTAAATAGGAAAATCTAGAAGGCATAGCAAATCTATCGAAAAACTATACCAATTTCCTAAGTCACAATATGACACCTAGACTTAAGTTACGAACATCGTGTGCTCCTCATTTTGTTCCTTCCAACCCAGTCCCACAGGTCTTGAGTGCATGCTGTGAACACGGCACTGTGCTAGGTCTCGAGGCCTTGGTGAGCATCGTGGTGGGGGTGGACCTTGCTGGAGAAAGATGACATCATGAAATCTCAAATCCATGCCGCTTACAAAACTGAGGCAAAAATGGAAATACCCAGGCGTCCATGCAAGGATGAGGGCATTAATAGATACTTGGGAGTATTAAAATCCATCTAATGGTGTCATGAGTGAATGTGTTCCACTTCAAAACAAAACACAGCTGTTATTCTGAGATATTGAGTTAGTATCTTTGTGCAAATATGCAGGATTTAAAATGACTATTGACATATAACATGCGTACAGAAATATATGCAGAAGTCATCCACGTAAATCACAAAGAATTATTAAAAAGTGAACACACTTGTGTGACCAAGAACTAACACCAGCTTTACTCAGGCCCCGACAATCCCTTTCTCCCTATTTCCTCCCCAAAGGTAACTGATATCTTACCAGCGAACACTGTATGTCAAGTTTGTCTTCTTATACAAGTGTTTTATTACAGAACAATTTAAACAATATACAAAATAAACAAAATAGCACAGTAGGCCCGTCACCCAGTTTCAACAACTACTAATCATCTGCTATTTTTGTTTCATCCACACTCCATCCCATTCCCACCTCACTTTATTATTCTTTTAAGCCTTTGTGCATGTGTGGTGAGTAAGATGTATGCACACTGAAAGGCACAAATCTCAACCGTACAGTTTTGGCAAATAAACATGCCCATATAACTTTCATCCCTTTAAGAATAGGATATTTCCATCACCCCCAGAAAACTCCTTCCTGTTCCTTCCCAGGCTATTTTTTCCTTGCCCCGATGCAACCCCTGTTCTGGTTTATTCAGCATAGGTTCATCTTGGCTGAAATCATCCCATGTGTGTTGTTTTCTGTCCAGCTTGCCTCCCTCAGCACGAGGTTGATGAGTCTCTCTCAGCATGTGTGTGTCAGCATTTGCTCCTCGGCACAGCTGAGGGCGTTCTGCTCTGTGGAGGTCCCAAAGTGCACTCATCTTCCTCCTGGGGACGTGCAGGTCATCTCCTGCGAACAGTCTTGTAAAAACGTTTTTTGGCATGCTGTTTAATTCTTTTATTAACATTTAAGTGACCCACCTTTGTATTCTTACTGGGTGGTCCAGATTACAATATGCACCTTTAAGATATCACATCCTACCTAGACTTAATAGTGCACCAGTTTAATCAATGTAAAATATGGAATCCTTGCTACAGAACAGTTCCATTTACCTCTGTCTGTCCTTTGTGCTATTGCTGTCATAAATTTCATATCTACTTATGTTATAAATCCCACAATACAGTGTTATAATTTTTGCTTTAAATAGTCATAGGTATTTTAAAGAAATAAGAGGGGCCGGCCCCGTGGCTTAGCGGTTAAGTGCATGCGCTCCGCTGCTCGCGGCCTGGGTTCGGATCCCTGGCGCACACCGATGCACCACTTCTCCAGCCATGCTGAGGCCGTGTCCCACATACAGCAACTAGAAGGATATGCAGCTATGACATACAACTATCTACTGGGGCTTTGGGGGAAAAATAAATAAATAAATAAAATCATAAAAAGAAATAAGAGAAATAAGTGTTTGGAAAGGAAATGCTTTGAGACTCTGCAAATGTACTGTTTCTTCTTTAAGTTTCATCCACAGTTTTTGCGTTCATCAGTCATTCTTTCCAACAATAATTATTACTGTAGTGTTAAAGTGGCAATTTTCTATTTCATGCTATCTAGCGCTTTTATTATTTGGAATTCTGTGAGCAAGATTTCTCCCCCCCTTCCTTCTTCCTTTCTTTTTCTCATTCTCTCATTCTTTTTTTTCCCCTTTTTTCTTTCTTCCTTCCCTTCCTTTCTTGTTTAATCTTTTTTATATCAGTATAGCCTCGTGGATATTTATTTTATTCTCTGAGTAATTATCCAATGCTACCATTATTTATTTTGTTGCTCAGAGTTTTCCAGCTTGAGTCATTGGAAAGTCTTTCAGATTGATTCCTTTTGACATGTCCCATCATTTTCTGTGTGCTTTTTTTTTGAAAGCACTTTCCTACTTTCTGGCACTACAAGATGATCCAGGCTCATCTTGTATTTTTCATCTCCAGCCCTAGAATTAGCCATTTCTCCAAGAAAATCTGCTTTATTTTATTGGAGAATGATATTTAAAAAACAAGATCTGGGAGCTAGGTGTGCTCATTAATACTGGAGTGTCACTGCTTCTGGACCCTCTCAGCAGAGCTTGGAAATGTATGTATGAATATAAACTCAGGTAGACAAATCTGTCTATCGATCTATCCATCTATATATCAGTCTATCTATCTATTTGGATAGATATATTAAAAGAGACATGGATTCATACTGATACTTCGAACTCCAATCCAGCACCACAGAGTTTATTTTAGCATTCTCCTTTTGTTTATTTGTAACTTCTTTCACCAACAGTGAGAAACTTAACTCCAGTTAGCTACAATATATTTACTGTGTCAACTAGTTTCAGAATTGCTAATCCATACCCTTATGAAAAACAAATTTACCACCTAGAGTACAGTGTTTGTGTCCAGTACTTTAGTTCTACAGTATCCCGTCAAATCACTATCTTCCAAAGTAACTTAGGTCAGGACCTTTCATCCCCACCCCTTCTGTATGGTTAGGTCACATGCTTGTAATACAGTGAGATTCATTTGTCACTGCATTCCATCTGAGTTCCCCAGCATCCTGATTGATTTTTAAAATTTGCAGAGTAAAATTCACTCTTTGTGGTGTACAGTTCTATGGGTTTTGACTTTACGGTCATGCATCCATACCCACAGTACCATACAGAGCTGTGTTTTTCACCCCCAAAGTTCTCTCATGCTATCCCTTTGTATTCAACCTCTTCCCCTACTCCATCCCTTGGCAACCACTGATCATTTTCCATCCCTGTAATTCTGCCTTTTCTAGAAAGTCATATAAATGGAATCATATACTATACAGCCTTTTGAATCTGACTTCCTTTACTTAGAGAAATGCATCCAAGATTCATCCATGTTGTTGTGTGAATCAAGAGTTTATCCTGGGGCTGGCCCCGTGGCCTAGCGGTTGAGTGCATGCGCTCCCCTACTGGCAGCCCAGGTTCGGATCCAGGGCACGCACTGACGCATCGCTTCTCTGGCCATGCTGAGGCAGTGTCCCACATACAGCAACTAGAAGGGTGTGCAATTATGACATACATCTATCTATTGGGGCTTTGGGCGGAAAAAAGGAGGAGGATTGGCAATGGATGTTAGCTCAGGGCTTATCTTTCTCACACACACACAAAAAAAGAGTTTATCCTTTTTCTTGCCAAGTAGTATTATAATGTACCAATGCAACACAGTTTCTTTCTCCATTCACCTGATGAAGGACATTTAGCTTATTTCCAGCTTTTGGCAATTATGAATAAAATGGCTATAAAGATTCCCACAAAGATTTTTGTTTAAACATTAGTTTTCAATTTTCTTCAGTAAATACCTAGGAGTGGGATATCTGAGTCATATAATAAGTATATGTTTAGCTTTATAAGAACCTGCTCAACTGTTTTCTGAATGCAACTATCATGTTGCATTCCCAGTTCTAATTGCTCCTACTCCTGACCCACCTCCTCATGTGGTATTTGCAATTTTATTTTTTATTTCAGGCACCTAATAGGCGTGCAGCATCTTGTTGTGGCTTCTGCTTCATTTTTGAAAGTGAGTTCTGCTAAATATAGAATCTTGTGTTGACTTTTGGGTTTTCTTTCTGCACTTGAAAGATGTCATTTTGTTGTTGAGTTGTCTCTTTTGTTTTTGATAATATATTATCCATCATTCACCTTATTTCTCCCTGTATGTAATGTCTTCCCCTGTATATATGTATTTCCCTGACTGCTTTCAAGATTTTCTTTTTATCTTTGGATTTTAGTAGCTTGACTATCATGTACCTAAGTATGCTTTTAATTTATATTTTATTTTGTGAGTTTGCTGACTTTCTTGGATCTAAAATTTTAGATTTTCCAAGAAATTTTGGAAGTTTTATGCTATTACTTATTGATTTGCCTTTCTGCCTCCTTTAATTTTTCTGTCTTTCTCCTCTCTGCTGGGGACTCAATCATCTCACAGGTCATAAGGCTCTCTTCGTTTTTCTTCAAAATTTTTACATTCTTTTCTTCAGACTGGAAAATTTCTATTGCTGTATCTCCATGTTTTTTCTACTGTTTCTCATCTACTTGTAAACTCAAATGTATTTATTTTATTTCATCTTCCTATTTGGTTCTTTTGTGTAATTTCCACTTCTCTGCTGAGTTCCCACATCTGTTCATTCATTATGGGAATATTTTTCTTTACCACCATGATCATCTTTATAATAGCTGCTTTCGTATTCTTGACTGCTAATTGCAACACATTGGAGAGAGTTTCTACTGCCTGCTTTTGGTCACATATGGATTACATTTTCCTGTTTCTTCAAATCTCATGATTCTTTTAAATTGTGTACTGGAAATCATGAAAGATAGGTATAGAGGCTCCGGATTCTGTTGTATTACTTTGAAGAGTGTTGTTACTTTTCTAGCAGGGAATCAACTTGGCTGGACTGAAATTCCAATCCTATCTCCTTTACAGTGGGCATAGCTGAAATCCTCAGTCAGTTCTTTCATCTTCCAACTGCTGTTTTTACACTAGGCCTTCTGGGGCCTACCCTGTATGTGTGTTGTTCAAAGATCTGCCAATTTGGTGTGTGTGGGGGAGAGACTTACATATATATTTTGCGATTTTCCTCTTTGTGTCTCCCTCCCTTCCAGAATTTCTCCCCTAACTTTCCAGCTACTCTGCCAGCCCAAAAATACATCCTCTAACATTACAAGTAAGACTGTAGTTTTTCCCCTGTCTAGGCCATGTACAGATTTTGGAATGCTTTGAGGCAAAAGATTCAAGCTTGCAAATATCTCCTGGTGCAATTCCCATCATTTAAAGGAAGATTCCCTCTCAGTTCTGCTTGCTTTTGGAAGTGATTTATACATACACACAAGTACACATTTATTTTATGTGTATTACATATAGCCACACGAGTCTGTATAAATATATATAATATTTTGTGCAGATTTTATCATTGTTATCTGTGAGAGTGTTAGTTCAACAGGCTACTCCACCATTACTAGAAGCCAGACCTCGGTTTTGTTTCTTTCTTGGATTTTATATAAATGGAATTATAAAATATATAGCCTTTTGAATATAATTTCTTTTATGCAGCATTATGGTTGTGATATTCATCCATGCTATTGCATGTAGCTAGTGTTTGTTCATTTGTTGAAAATAAGTAATTTTTTAATGGTTATAAAATATGCAGAACATAAAATTGTAACCGTTTTTAAGTGTACAGTTCAGCGACATTCAATACCCTCACATAATTGTGTAGCCATAACCTCCAACCATCCACAGAACTATTTTCACCTTGCACTGAAACTTTGTGCCCATTAAGCAACAACTCCCTGTTATCCCTCCCTCTTGCCCCTAGGAACCACCATTCTCCTTTCTATTCCTATAAATTTGACTACTCTAATTACCTTATATGAGTGGAATCATACAGTATTTTTCTTTTTGTGACTGGCTTTATTTCACTTAGCATAAATTCCTCATGGTTCACCCATGTCATAACATGTGTCAGAATTCCTTCCTTTTTAAGGGTGAATAGTATTCCACTATGTGTATACACCACATTTTTTTGGCAGCTCATCCACTGATGGACACCTGGCTTGATTCCAGCTTCCAGCTATTTTAAATAATGCTGTTAAGAACATGGGTGTACATATATGTCTTTATACCTCTGCGTTCAGTTCTTTTGGGTGTATACCCATAAATGGTGTTCTCAGATTCACTTTTTCACATATAACAGGGTCCCCTACACCTCCAAGAAGCAATTCTTGTAATGCCAGCTGGTTGCCAGATAATTCAACTCAATTTGATGCTGACAACCCAGAGATACATCAGATTCTACAGGTTGATGGCTCCGTCCTATAATTCTGCGCACCCATCCAACCTCACCTTTACTTCAGATGCCAGTTACAAGCCCAGGTTGTTACCTGTACTTCTGACTTACTGGCTATAAACCAGAGGTTCCCACAACCTCCTCCTTGGGTTTGATTAATTTGCTAAAGTGGCTCACAAAACTCAGAGAAACATTTACTAGATCACCAGTTTATTATAAAAGGATATAATTCAAGAAGAGCCTGTTGGAAGTGGTGCATAGGGAAAGCTATGGAGATAGTACACAAAGCTTTCATGCCATCTCCAGGTGCACCACTCTCCAAGCAGTCCTTGTCATTGCCAACCTGGAAGCTCTCTGAACCGCCTTCTATTGGGATTTTTATGGAGGCTCTCTCACATAGGCATGATCAATTATTAACTCAGTTTCCAGCCCCTCTCCTTTCTCTGGAGGATAAGAGGTAGGGCTAAAAATTCGAAGCTTCTAATCAGGGCTTGGTCTTTCTGGTGACCAACCCCCATCCAGGAGCCATCCAGGAGCCCACCCAGAATTGCCTCAATAGAACAAAAGATTCTCTTAGTGTTCTTATCACTGGGGAAATTACAAAGGTTTTAGGAGCTCTGTGCCAAGAACTGGATGCAGAGGCCGATAAATATGTTTTTTATTATTTCAGAACCCATAAGTGGAAATTCTAGATCATATAGTAATGTTATTTTCAATTTTTGAAGGAACTGCCATACTGTTTTCCACAGTTTTATATTCTCACACTCAGAGCACAAGGGTTCCAATTTCTCAACATCCTTGCCAACGCTTGTTATGTTCTGATTTTGTGATAGTAACTCTCCTAATGGGTGTGAAAAGGTAGCTCATTGTGCTTTTATTTCACATTTTCTTGATACTTAGTGATGTTGAGCATCTTTTCTTGTGTTTCCTGTTCATTTTATATTTTCCTTGGAGAAATGTCTATTCAAGTATTTTGTGCATTTTTAAATTGAGGTTTTTTTTATTGTTGAGTTGTAGAAGTTCTTTATTTATTCTAGATATTAATCCCCTATCAGATTTGTGATTTGCAAATATTTTCAACCATTCCATGGTTTGCCTTTTTACTCTGTTGATAGTATCTTGTGATACAGAAAACTTTTTCGTTTTGATGAAGTCCAATTTGTTATTTTTTTGTTACTTATGTCTTTGATGTCATATTAAAGAAATCATTTTTGCAATGGCATTTGGACCCAATGACATACAGGTTTTACCATGTGTTTTCTTCTAAGGATTTTATAGCTTCAACTCTAACATTTATATCTTTGATCCATTTTGAGTTAATTTTTGTATATAGTGTAAAGTAAGGGTCCAACCTCATTCTTTTGCATGTGGGTATCCAGTTTTCCCAACAACATTTGTTGAAAAATTGATCTTTTCTCCAATGAATGATCTTTGTACCTTTGTCAAAAATCATTGGACCATATATGCAAAGTTTTATTTCTGGGCTCTCTGTGCTATTTCATTAGTATAGTGTGTGTATTTATGCCAGTACCACACTGTTTTGATTACTTTATAGTAAGTTTTGAAATCAGGAAGTGTGAGTTCTCTAACTTTGTTCTTCTATTTCTAGATTGTTTTGGCTATTCAGTGTCCCTTGAGAGTCCATATGAATTTTAGGATAGATTTTTCTATTTTTGCAAAACCATCATTGGAATTTTTACCTCTTTGAGTAAGTTGATTCTTAAGTATTTTACTCTTTTGTTGCTATTGTAAATAAAAATGTAAAGTTTTTAAATTTCTTTTTCAGATTACTTATTATTAATGTATAGAAGAACAACTAGTTTTTGCATGTTGATTTTGTGTCCCACTACTCTGCAGAATTTACTAGTTCTAACAAATTTTTGGTGGAAGTTTTAGGGGTTTCAACATATAAGATACTCTTTGTAAACAAATATAATATTACTTCTTCTTTTCAAATTTGGATGCTATTTCTTTCTTTTTCTTGCCTAATTGCTTTGGCTAGAACTTCTAATACCATGTTGAATAGAAGTGGTGAAAATGGGCCTTCTTGTCTTGTTCCTGATCTTAGAGAAAAAGCTTTCAGTCTTTCACCCTTGAATATGGTGTTCTCTGTGGATTTCTATATATGGCTTTTATTATGTTGAAGTAGTTTCCTTTTACTCTGAGTGTTTTTTTAGTGATTTTAGCATGAAAACATGTTGAGTTTTGTTAAATGCTTTTTCTGCATCCATTGAGATGATCATGTGTTTTCTTCCTTCATTCTGTTAATGTAGTTTATTACATTAAATCATTTTCATATATTGAAACATCCTTGTATTCCAGGAATAAATCCCACTTAAAAATGCTGTATAATCCTTTTAATATGCTGATGAATTTAGTTTATTACTATTTTATGGAGGATTTTTATATCAATATTCATCAAAGATATTGACCTATAGTTTTCTTTTCTCTTAGTGTCTTTGGCTTTGATATCAAGGTAGTGCTAATCCCATAGGATGACTTTAGAGGTATTTTCTCCTCTTCAACTTTTTGAAAGAGCTTGAAAAGAATTGGTGTTAGTTAATTAAAAAAAAAAGTCTTTGGCCCAGGAATAAATTCAGCATAAAATAAATACAAATAAATATTTTTTAAAAATATGAAAAAGTTTTTTACTAAAAAAATTTAAAAATTAAGCAAGTACATCACTTATCACTTTATTTCTAAACAGTTTTTTAACCTACTAGTAAGCATGAACAAATTGTTAGAATTAAAATGACTCAAGTGTTAATTTTCTTCATTGCAAGTTTTCTGACAGAAGTATATGATGCCGTCATGTATGACATCTTTTATGAAAAAAATGGTCATTTTTTGTAGTATTTGAGAATATTGTGAATTTTCCCAGTGGCCTCTGACAATACTCTGATATGCAAAGTTATCTTTTCAACATGTATGTCTCATCATCATCCTTACCAAATTAACAAACTCAGGTACTAATTAATCAACTACTTTTCATATGATTCAGGTTCTCCACCACCAATTTCCCTAAGCATCAGGAAATTCTACAACTTCTGCAAGATTAACGATTTTACCTTACACTGTATATATCTCACGTGGTTTAAAACATCCAAAATCCTTGATAAACTGACCCTGCCCACACTAAAGTATTGTGAATTATAAAATATGGTCTCTGTTAAGTGGGGAGGGATTTCAGGTTGAACTTAATTTTATAAGTGGTCAATTTATTACAGTGTACTGTTCTGTTATGTATTTCACTTCTTTTCTAAAAAAAAGTGATAGTTGAGGGCACTTAGATAATAAAAATTTGAGAAAATAAGGAACTGATACACACTGTAAGCTTCAAGTGTTTTCAAGCATAAGATACAATAGGAACTAAAACTATGAAATGGCAGAGGAAATAGAGATAAAGGGATGAAGTTGCAAAACTGAATCTATAATAATATCTCAATGGCTAACGTTGTGGTGCCAAGAAGGTGGTGAAGTCAAAGAATTCATAAAGATGATAATAAAGACACTACAAAGAAAAAAACTGAAATTTTCATAGAGAGAATTTTTACAGTGATATGACAGATAGAGAACAGGGAAGAGAAGTTTGAGTGAGAGACTATCTGCTTCTTAAATTATTTCCATTGTAGAGAACAACAAACCAATTTGCTGAAATCTTTATTCCCCTCTATGACCCTATCTTTACCTGCAAAATCTAAGCCCTGAATCTATGTCACAGTCCAATTTTTCCATCCCTGGAGAACAGAGCAATTTATCTCATATGAAACCTCAACAGCTCAGGCTGTGAAACAAGGCCGGCCATCCATTCTCACAGAGGAGCCAACTGGAGGTAGGATTTTTGGTTCTGAATTCAGCTAAATATCTTCAAAGAATTGTATCTGGCCTTCCTTATCCAGGGCTATCAGTGAAGTGCTGGCTGGCTTTCAGAGAAGAGCAAGTCACAGTCAGTGGAGACATTTTCTGTTGAGCTCTCTAGAGAAGGCTGTGGGGCTTGTCAGTAAGAGTTGATTTCTATGAGGATTAAATTTTTTTATTTTATTCAGAGATTTATAAAGAAATTTACATGGTAAGAATTATTATCAACAAAATACGTTGTCTATTCTCTGGTCATTTAAGCAAAATCTTCCTCTCAGGGACAACCCATGGACAAAGCCCAGATTTAATCTCCAAGAGTCTGCTAGGCACTCTGTGGTCCATGGGAAGTCCTCAAGTTGGCAGCCTGTTTCCTTGTGTGCTGTGCTGGTGTTCAATCTTCCATCTCTTCCGGGTACAACTAGACAGACGCCTATCAGATCATCAAGGGACTTGACATTGGAGAAATGTACTTTTCATTATCTTTAGACTTCTACACTTTTCAAAAAGACTCTCAGCATTTCCAGTAATTGTGCAGCAGTTTACCCAACACTAAAGTTCTCACTATTAAAAGTTAAAACAAATAAATTTTAAAAAGGAAAACGTGATCTTTGCAATTTTGTACAGAATCTATATAAAGGGGGCATCCTTATAAATGGAGGTAATGGTGCTCAGGGCAAGCTACCCCATTAGGCACCACCCTGGTGTGGGTATTGTTTCCAGCTGAAGA
Organism: Diceros bicornis minor; assembly: GCF_020826845.1. Lineage (NCBI taxonomy): Eukaryota > Metazoa > Chordata > Mammalia > Perissodactyla > Rhinocerotidae > Diceros > Diceros bicornis. The sequence continues at coordinate 807,864 of NW_026691076.1, forward strand.
CAATAAGGACTCAGAGAACTCAGGAAGTATATTTGAATTTCCCCTCCCAAACTGCCTAAAGAATTTAAAACAAAAAATCTGTTTCAGGAAGGAGTTATTATCATGATGGTTGTAAAGATAACGTAGGATAGAGGTTACAATAGGAAAGGCACCAAGCCACTTTTATCAAAAACTGTATCTCTCACTGACCACATTATCTATAGATGACCCTGGGAAGAGTTGTCAGGCAAACATTTGCATTTCTATCTCCATGTGAGTTGTCTTCTTGCCCTCTGTGGTCCTAGACCACTACCCACCCCCAAGACCTTCCTCCTCTTTAGCTACAACACTTAATCGGGCAGCTTAGACAGAGGGACGAGTTGCTCATTTCTGAGTTTCTCCCATGTATACATGTTATTAAACTTGGTATTATTTTCTCCTGCTAACCTGTCTTGTTAACTATTTGGCCAGCCATGAGAACCTTAAGAAAAGGGAAAAGGGAGATTCTCTCACTCCCTCAACAGTTTTTGCACCCAACGTGGGGCTACACTGCATGGCAAGTTACGTTCTCTGGCTGGAAGAAATGCCTTCTCCCTAGATTACTGCAGGGGATGAAATACGGGACCCCCTGACGATAGCCGGCAAAATGTAAGATTCTTACCACGTCAGCCTCCCGGAATCTCTACCTGTGGAGTCCGGTGGAAGGAGGTGGTGAGAAATTTTTTCTCTTTCAAAATTTAGATTAGCAGGAGCAAATATTTGGGAAACTAGTTTCTTGTGCTTTTAGTGACACTGGTAAATTTGGTAGAGTACTCTTGGTTTTGATCTTGATCCCTTTTCCTCCCAGAGATTGTCTCTGTTTTTCTCTTTTGTCTCTGTCTTTTGTATCGTGTGTCATAAGAAGGAAATACCATAGGGTAGGACGCAGGCATAGACCCTATAAGCCTAATGTCCGGGCCGGCCCCACAGACTGATGAGTTTGCGGGTCTCACCAGACTGGCGTCTATTTAGACAAACTTTGCTGTGGGTTAATATGCACATGAAGTGAAGGCCATTGCCAAGGGCATCTTGGAAGCCAAAAAGGTCGCAAATTTGGTGGGCACAGGTCGAGCAGTTAAGAGCCATTAGGGCACTCGCCACTTTCAGAAGACTCCCGTGACAGGATAAGTTGGGTCACGGAACGGGGTAGATGACAGAGGTCCCCCGCCAACTGCAAGAAAATGTCCATGCAATGACGAGGTACTCTGTAAAGCACACAGTCCCCAACCCCGTGGCATCTCCCCCCCCAGGTATTATTCTGACTCAAAGAGACCTAAGGCGTGGCTAAAGCTGTCATTGTGCACATAAGAAAAAAACCGGATGAGGTTTTTCCTTCTGTCTTGTTCTGTGTCCTGAGAAAACTTGGCTTTGTGACCAGTGAGAATATTCTCCTTGGTCTCCACCATACGGAAGGTGCATTTACCGGGGTGCCCCTTGGTGGCCAGTCGAATAGACTGGGGTTCTGAACTGTCTCTTTGTCTGGCTGTGCCAAGCTCTCAGGGGAGTTTGTCATAAAGGACCTAGTCCATAAGGGCTTTTGTCGTCTTAACCTTAGTTGCTTGTTAGTGCTGGAAAAATCCCATTCCAATATTGCCTGCCTGGTGTCACAGATTAGCGGCTCTGTGACTGGAGGCGTCCCACACTATTGTAGGAGACCGGAGACACCGTTTTCACTACACCATCCTTACCGCCTGTGTAACGAAGGTCTTTACTTTCTCTGAATATCTTTGGGAGTGAATTCTTTGGATCATGGGGGCTACATCATCTGCGCCCTCACCAGGGACGCCTCTTGCGTCCATGGTAAAGATTTATTCTAAGCATGGGAAAGTTACCACCGGGTCTTTCCTTAAAAAGGCTTATTGGATCGAGTCACTATTGGAATAAATAGACAAATGAAGATCCTACTCATCAATGGCCCGACGACAGATCCTTTGATTTGGGAAAACTTCTAAATTGGGGAAAAAAAATATGTTTTGAGAGCTCTCACACAATTGTTTAATTGGTACCTAAAAAAGGGCCAGAAAAAGGAAGGGAAAAATTTAAATAGCCTTAAGAGCTTGACTCAGGTTACAATTGAATTGAGAACATGTAAAAGTGTAAGTGTTGATAAGATTATAAAGGTTGGAATGTTTGAGCTAATTTTATATAAAGAGGTTACATCAACTTTGCCTGTGTATGTTTTAAAATGTCTGACTGGGAATGCTTCCCTTGTCCAAAATTAGAAGACCAACACCTATTGATAAAAATCTTAATGATAACTATGTTTAAAGGTATAAGAGGTGATGAAATTTACATGAACTTTTGTACAAAAAACTGATGTTATTTCTATTACAGAACTGGTTAACAAAAATAGTAATTTAAATGATGGCTAATTTTATCTAATGTCTTATGAAGTCTTATAGACAATCTAAATAATTATTGGGAACAAGTAACTAAATAGTTGTGAAAAAGATGAATGTTGGGTGAACTTTAAATAATAATTATGTGTTATGGTGGTTACATCTTCCAAAATCTTTTTGGTGACTTAAAACTTTAGAGTTTTGCTAAATTTTGTGATAAAAATTCACTGAGTATCATCATTTCCAAATAAGATAAGATATTAGACATTGATTGCTAAACTCACGATTGTCTACTTTGGGCTTTTCATTACAGGAAAACTAAAAGGTGTTTTGGGTCTATTGGTAAACATGTGTTTTATTAAAAGATTGTACTATAAAGTAACATATTTCTAGAAGTTATGAAGTGTTTATAAATTTTCCAAGCCACAATATACTAATGTAAAAGAAAG